>NW_016107521.1:2180223-2181653 GCF_001604975.1 Cebus imitator | reverse complement strand
TGAGATGGTATCTCAATGTAGTTTTGATTTGCATTTCTCTAATGACCAGTGATGATGAGCATTTTTTCATATGTCTGTTGGCCTCATGTATGTCTTCTTTTATAAAGTGTCTGTTCATATCCTTCACCCACTTTTGAATGGGCTTTTTTCTTGTAAATCTGTTTTAGTTCTTTGTAGATTCTGGATAATATTATATAATTTATTTTGGGTTTTGTTCTCTGACTCGTGGACTATTTAGAAGTATATTGTTTGGGCCGGGTGCAGTGGCTCATGCCTGTAATCCCAACACTTTGGGAGGCTGAGGTGGGTGGATCACCTGAGGTCAGAAGTTCAAGATCAGTCTGGCCAACATGGTGAAACCCTGTTTCTACTAAAAATACAAAAATGAGCTGGGCATGGTGACAGGTGTCTGTAATCCCAGCTACTCAGGAGACTGAGGCAGGAGAATCTCTTGAACTTTGGAGATGGAGGTTGCCGTGAGCCAAGATCTCGCCATTGCACTCCAGCCTGAGCAACAAGAGCAAAACTCCGTCTCAAAAAAGAAAGTATATTGTTTAGTTGCCGAATATCTTATTTTTATTGATTCTCAATAAAATTTCTATTGTGGTCAGAAAACATATTCTGTGTAACTTTGATTCTTTAAAATGCACGGAGACTTGCGTTATGGTCTGGCATATGATATGTACTGGTGAATATGTTATGGGCATTTGAAAAGTTCTATGTCTATTCTGCAATTATTAGATGTAGTACATATATACTACATTTATATTGGTTTATTTTTGGTCTAATTGTTCTATTAAGTGCTGAAAGAGGGGTACAAAAATCTTCAAATATGATTATGATATTGCCTCCTTTTTCCTTTAATTTTATGAATTTTTGCTTGATGTACCTCAGAGCTTTATTCTTAGAAACATACATGTATATGATTTTTACCCCCATATAATAATGAAATGATTCCTTTATCTCTGGAAATATTGTTTTCCTTGAGGTCTACATGACATTAATGTAACCACTCCAGCTTTCTTATACTTACTTTTCACATGGTATAACTTTTTTTTCTATTTACTTTCAACCTATATTTAAAGTGGGTCTCTTGTAGATGGCATATTATGGGTTTTTTAATTCATTAGGGCAATATGACTTTTAATTATAGCGTTTAGTGTGTTAACACTAATGTAAATATTGATATGGTTAGACTTGGGAAGAGCATTTTATGCCTTGATTTTTTTTTTTTTTGAGGAGTTTCCTTTAGCATTTCATGCAGTACAAAACCTATTTGTGATATTTTCTCCCCTTTAAAAAAATATGAATGTACCTTTATTTTATATTTACTATCAAAGGATATTTTCACTACGTAAATATTCTAGGTTGCTAGAATTTTTTAAAGCATTTTTTCTTTTCTTTCTTTCTTTCTTTTTTTTTTTTTTTTT
>NW_016107521.1:2154848-2179941 GCF_001604975.1 Cebus imitator | reverse complement strand
CAGGTTCAAGCGATTCTCCTTCCTCAGCCTCCCAAGTAGCTGGGCTACCGGCATGCACCATCATGCCCAGCTAATTTTTGTATTTTTAGTAGAGATGGGGTTTCCCCATGTTGGCCAGGAGGGTCTCAAGAACCTGGTCTCAAGTGATCCAGGTACCTCGGACTCCCAAAGTGTGGGGATTATAGGTATGAGCCACCACACCTAGCCTATTTCCTATATTTTATTAATTAAAAGTATATTTTCCCTTATATTCTGGAGCACAGTTAAAACACACCTGTCTTAAAACACTTGTCTACTGATTCTAACATCTGAGTCATCTTAAGGGCATTCTCCATGAATTATTTTTTCTCCTAAAAATGGGTCATGTTTTCCTGTTTCTTATATGTCAAGTAGCTTTGGATTATATCCTGGACATTGTGAGTGATAAGCTGCAGAAACTTTGGATTCTGGTATGCTCCTCTTAAAAGTGCTGTTTTCGTTGTTTTGTATTTTTTTAAACAATTGCTTTGGTTGAACCCAAACTGTAAATTCTGTCTCCTCTGTGGTGGGTGGCAACTGAAATGTCAGTTCAGTTCTTTGAGTCTTGGATGTGTTGCTTGGAACCAGCCCAATGGATTCTGGTTCAGGGGTCATCCAGAGACTTGGGAATAGTTTGCACATAGAATTTAGGGCTCCCCCTACCTAGTTCTCTTCTTTCTGGGAGTTATCCCCTCAATTTCCAGCTAAAGTAGAAACTCTGTCTTTTGATTCTTATGTAAGACTAGATTCTCTTTTCTTTTCTTTCCTTTCTTTTTTTTTTTTGAGATGGAGTCTCTTTCTGTCACCCAGACTGGAGTACAATGGCATGATCTCAGTTCACTGCAACCTCTGCCTCCCAGGCACAAGCAATTCTCCTACCTTAGCCTCCCAAGTAGCTGAGATTCAGCTCAGCACTCAGCTAAGTAGCTGTGCCGCCATGCCTAGCTAATTTTTTGTATTTTTATTAGAGACGGGATTTCACCATGTTGGACAGGCTGATCTCAAACTCCTGATCTCAAGTGATCCACCCACCTTGGCCTCCCAAAGTGCTGGGATTACAGGCATGAGCCATCGCGCCCAGCCAAGACTGGGTTTTCTCTCCATGTTTTAGTAACTCCACAGAGGACAGACTGTGCTTTTATGCTTTTCTTATCTCTTGTGCAAAGAACTGTTGAAATGTGCAGATCACCCAGTGCCTTTGCCTCCTTTCAAATGTCATTTTCCTCCAGTTTCTGCCTGCTTGTTTGTTGCTTGGTATGGATTTCAGATAGTTGTTTATCATATTTTGCAAGAGCCTATGGTTGTCATCTGAGGCAGAGTTGGTTTGATAAAGATTCAAACTACTCAGCTGTTGGCAAAAGTCGAACCTATTTTACCTAATTTTTATTCTCTTGGTTTTCAATCAAAGCATATCTTCTGTGGACCTGGTTTTTATTGATTGAGTGCTGGGCATTGTGTATGAAAAAATTACAGAGATAATTTGAAGCTCTGGATGATGGGATCTTTCTCCAGAGAGGATGTTCTTTTGCTTTTGGCAGATGGATAAGCTAGAGGCAGCTCATCTTATTCCAACTGGGGAGAAATTGAGATGATTCAAAGTTGGACTTCATCCTTATGAGGGCTGATCTATTTCCAGGGTTCATTCAAAGGAAGCTGGGAATGTTTACCTGGTTCCCCATCTTCCACCGATCCTCAACTCCAATTTTTGTCCCCTAGCCTCTGAGACTGCTGAAATTTCTGCTCAGCTTCTTGGCCTCCAAACTGTTACTTCAGTTTCTAAATTAGCAAGTCTCTTGAGTGGAAATTTGCTGCCAAATACTGGGCTCACCTATCTTGTATCTCCTCCCACTCCAGATCTTGGCCCCAAACTTACACTGTCTTGGTAGCTCTCCAATGCCTTGAAATGTAGTTTTTAATCCAGATTTTCTGGTTGTTTTTTCTCAGTGGGAGGGCTGATCCAAAACAAGCTATTCAGACTTTGCTGGATGTGGAATGCTAGCACTCACTTCTAAATATTGCTATTTTCTAAACAGTTTCAGTTTAAAAAAAATTCTGGACTAAGAGTTAATTTTGATGTTGTTTATTTCTACCTCCATCTCATCAAACTCAGAGGAAGTGACCTATATAATTTATGAAATGTGTTAAGATTTATTTTAAGGGATAATACAGTCAGCATTTTGTGTTTCATGGATAGTTGAAAAGAATATCTATTTTCTTTTTGATGGGGAGAAAATGATATCTATCATCTATCTAATAAATTAAACTTATTTATTGTGCCATTCAACTCTCTGTATCCTTATTTACTTTACATTTGCTTATTTTAAATTTATTTTATTTTTGATGTCATTTTCTGAGAGAGGTGGATACTAAAACATACCATCACCTTTGTGGATTTATTTATTTCTCATTTCTATTCAATCAGTGTTTGCTTTGTGGATTTATTTCTCATTTCTATTCAATCAGCATTTGCTGTGTGTGTGTGTGTGTGTATATATATATATATATACATATATATATATATTTTTTTTTTTTTTTTGAGACGGCGTTTCGCTCGTGTTGCCCAGGCTGGAGTGCAATGGCGCGATCTCGGCTCACCACAACCTCCACCTCCTGGGTTCAGGCAATTCTCCTGCCTCAGCCTCCTGAGTAGCTGGGATTACAGGCATGCGCCACCATGCCCAGCTGATTTTTTGTATTTTTAGTAGAGACGGGGTTTCACCATGTTGACCAGGATGGTCTCAATTTCTTGACCTCGTGATCCACCCGCCTCGGCCTCCCAAAGTGCTGGGATTACAGGCTTGAGCCACCGCGCCCGGCCTGCTTTGTATATTTTTAAGCCATGTTGAAATTACATAGAAGTTTTATTTTTCTGGTGGTTTGTCATATTTTTTCCTTTAATGTTTTACCTAAATTAATTTTTCTACATTTGTACAAATACTACCTTCTAATTATTATCATTGGTGTAGTAGAGTTTCCAAATATGGTTGCCAACAATTCTTCCTGTCCCTATGAGTGCATGTGCCTGCAGAAGTGGAGTCTAATTCCCTTGACCTGAAATCCAGGTTGGCCCTGTGACTTGCTTTGGCTGACGGAATGTGGCAAAAGTGACATAGTGCCAATTCCTTGCCTGGCCCTTAAGCAGTTCCAGCGGCTTTCAACATTGTGCCCTGGCAACTCTACCGCCATGAAGTATAGACGTTCACACGACTGAATGATGGGACGCAGTGTGGAGAACGCCTTTGAGCAGGTGCCAGATGTAAGCAAAGCTTCTTGGAGCTTCCAGCCCAGCCACATACTTAATACAATCAAGTGAGGGTCACCAGATGAGACCACATGGAGCAGAAGGACCACCTAGCCCAGCCCTGACAGAAATCTTGACCCATACGATACTGAGAAATAATAAGTCATTACTGTTTTGCATTCCTGCATGTTTGGGAGTTATTTGGTACTCAGCAATAAAGAGCTGAAACAATTTGTTTGGTATATTTTCTCCCATCTATTCAAATCTTGAGACCATATTTTTATTAGGTTGTGTGTTTTCTCATGGTTAAATTTTGGGAGTTTCTTCTTATCCTGGATGCAAATCCTTTGTTAGATACACAAGTTGAAAACATTTTCTTTCAGTCTGTGGTTTGTCTTTTCATTCTTTCAATAGTGTCCTTAGGCTGGGCACGTGGCTCATGCCTATAATCCCAGCACTTTGAGAGGCCAAGGTGGGTGGACTACCTGAGGTCAGGAATTCAAAACCATCCTGGCCAACATGGTGAAACCCTGTCTCTACTAAAACTACAAAAATTAGCCAGGCTTCATGGTACACACCTGTAGTCCCAGCTACTAGGGAGGCTGAGGCAGGAGGACCGCTTGAACCTGGGAGGCAGAGGTTGCAGTGAGCCGAGATCTCGCCACTGCACTCCAGCCTAGGCTACAGAGTGAGACCTTGTCTCAAAAAAACAAAAACAAACAAACCAAAAAACAATAGTGTCTTTTAAAAAGGAGGAGTTCTTAATTTTGGTAAAATCCAATTTATTGTTTTTGTTTCTCTCATGATTTTGGTGTCATAGCTGAGAAATCTTTGTTCATCCAAGGTAACAAAGATTTCTACATATGTTTTCTTCTAGAATTGTTACAGTATCAGGTTTTACACTTAGGTCTATGACTCATTTAGAGTATGGTGAAAGGTATGGTTAAGGTTCATTTTTTTCCTTACGGATATGCAATGGTTGAACTAATTTACATTCCCACCAACAGTGTATAAGGGTCCCCTTTTCTCCACAATCTCTTCAGCATGTTACTTCTTGACTTTTTAGTAATAGCCACTCTAGGCTAGGCATGGTGGCTCATGCCTGTTATCCCAGCACTTTGGGAGGAGACCAAGGCAGGCAGATCGCAAGGTCAGGAGTTCGAGACCATCCTAGTCAACATGGTGAAATCCCATCTCTATTAAAAATACAAAAATTAGTGGGGTGTGGTGGCACGTGCCTGTAATCCCATTGGAAGGCTGAGGCAGGAGAATAACTTGAACCAGGGAGTCAGAGGTTGCAGTGAGCCATGATCACGCCTGGCACTCCAGTCTGGTGACAGAGCGAGACTCCAACTCAAAAAACAAACAAGCAAACAAACACTATAGTAATAGCCACTCTGACTTGTGTGAGATAGTGTCTCACTGTGGTTTTGATTTGCATTTCTCTAACGATCAGTGATATTGAGCTTTTTTTCATATTCTTGTCGGCTGCATGTGTCTATTCATGTTCTTTGCCCACTTTTTAATGTTTTTTTTCTTGTAAATTTGTTTAAGTTCCTTACATATGCTGGATATTAGAACTTTGTCAGGTGCTTAGTTTGCAAATATTTTCTTCTATTCTGAATGTTGTCTGTTTACTCTGTTGATAGTTTATTTTGATGTGCAGAAGGTTTTACATTTCATTAGATCCCATTTGTCAAGGTTTGCTTTTGTTGTGATTGCGTTTGACATCTTTGTCATGAAATCTTTGTCCCCTTCTATATCCAAGATGGTGTTGTCTACGTCACTATTCTTATATAGTATGGAACAGTCTGTATGTAATTGGTGTTAGTTCTTCCTTAAGTATTAGGTATAATTCCAATAAGGCTAACTGGGCTTCAAGTTATCTTTGCTGTAAGTTTTAACATTGTAACTATGAATTCAATTTCCTTAATAGATATAGGACTAATCAGTTTATTTATTTCTTCTTTAGTGGGCTTTGATAGTTGATACTTTCCAAGGAATTTGTTTATTTCATCTAAGTGGTTGAATTTAGGAAGATAGCATTGTTTATCAAATTCTTTTTTTTTTTTTTTTCTTTGAGACAGAGTCTTGCTCTGTCTCCCAGGCTAGAGTGCAATGGCACAATCTCAGCTCACTGCAACTTCCACCTCCTGGGTTCAAGTGATTCTCCTGCCTCAGCCTCCTGAGTAGTTGGGATTACAGGGGTGTGCCACCACACCTGGCTAATTTTTGTATTTTTAGTAGCGACGGGGTTTCACCATGTTGGTCAGGCTGGTTTCAAACTCCTGACCTCGTGATCTGCCTGCCTCGGCCTCCCAAAGTGCTAGGATTACAGGCATGAGGCACCGTGCCCAGCCTGTCAAATTATTTTATTATTTCTATAATGTCTGTAGCATCTAAAGTCATACTGTAGCTTTCATTTCTAATATTTGTAACATACCTTCTCTCGTTTTATTCTTGGCCAGGTTGATTAGAGGTTTATGAATGCTAGTAATATTTTCAATGACAAGCTAATAGTTTCATTTGATCACTTTTCTACTCTCAATTTAATTCCTTTCTGCTCATATCTTTATGATATATTTTCTTCTATTTGATTTGTGTTTAATTTGATCTGCTTTTTCTGGTTTATTGACTTAGGAGTTTAGATAATTGGTTTGAAACTTTCTTCTTTACTGATACAAATATTTGATGCTATACATTTTCTCTAAATACTGCTTAAGCTGCATCCAATAAATTCTGATATACTGTATTTTCATTTTCATTTCGTTATGTTGTATTTTCATTTAATTCAATTTAAAATATTTTCTTATTTCCCTTGTGACTGGTTCTTTGACCCAGGGGTCATCTCTAAATGTATGGTTTCATTTCCAGTTATCTTTCTGTTATTGATCTTTTCTTTTTTGTATTTTATTTTTTCCTGGCCTATTATTGATCTTCAGTTCGATTCCATTACATATGATAACATACTTTGAGTAAATTCAGTTATTTTCAATTTGTTATTTTTTTGGCTCAGAATATGGTCCATCTTGATGAATGTTTCGTGTGCACCCAAACAGAATATATATTCTTCTATTGCTGGACAGGTTATTCTTTAAAATTTAATAAGGTGAAGTTTCATGATATTTTGTCTATAATTTTTCTGTTTTTTATCTACTTATTATTTTTATTACTAGAGGAAAATGTTGAAATCTCCAAGTATAATTGTGGATTTGTCCATTTCTCCTTTCAATTCTACCAAATTTTGCTTCATGTATTTTTGAACCTCTGTTGTTATATGTTATTATGTCTTTTTGGTGAATTGACTCTTTTGTTGTCAGGTAATTTCCTTCTTTATCCACAGTAATATTCCTTGTTCTGAGGTCTAGTTTGTGTGATATTAATACAGTCACTCTAATTTTCATTTCCTTTTGTTTGGAAGGTCTATCTTTTCTCACTCTTATTTTTACCCTGTCTATGCTTTTATATTTAAGTGGGTTTCTTGTAGACAGAATATAATTGGGTCTTGCTATTTTTTAAAAATTCAGCCTACAATATTTTTCTTCATTTGGTGTATTTAGACTATGTGCCTTAATAAAATCATTGAAATGGCCAAAGGAAAATATAACATTTGCTAGCTCTTATTTGTTCCATCTGTTCTGTTTCTTCCCCCCACCCCCCACTTCTTTTGGATTGATGTTTTTATGATGCTCACTAGTGGCTTATTATTTATACATCTTCAAAAATATTTTGGTAGTTGTCCTATGGTTTATTATATACGTATATGATTGATATCAGCCTACTTTCAAATAATATCATACTGTTTCATGTGTAGTGTAAGCATCACAGAATGGTATACTTCTGATTTCTCTGTCCCATCCTTTATGCTATTTTAACATACATTTTACTTTTACATATGCTATCTACCCACAATACACTGAATTTTATATTTAATTTAGGCTATTTCCATCGCTTCATTTCTTAGTACAGATCCAAGCTGCTATCTGGTATTGTGTTAGTCCATTTTGCATTGCTGTAAAGGAATACCTGAGACTGGATAACATATAAAGAAAAGAGATTTGATTGGCTCACAGTTCTGCAGGCTGTACAGGAAGCATGGTGCCAGAGTCTGCTTCTGGGGAGGCCCTCAGCAAGCTTGCAATCATGGCAGAAGGCAAAGAGGGAGCAGGCAAATCATATGATGAGAGAGGGAGCAAGAGAGAGAAGAGAGAGGTGCCACGTTATTAAACAACCAGACCTCATGTGAACTGCCAGAGTGAGAACTCACTCATCACCAAGGGGGATGGTGCTAAGCCATTCATTAGGGATCCTCCCCCATGATCCAAACACCTTTCAGCAGGCCCAGCTCCAACACTGGGGACTACATTTCAACGTGAGATTTTCAGGGAACTAACATCCAATCTTACTCCTTCTACCTAAAAAAGTTCTTTTAACATGTCTTCAGTGAGGATCTGCCAGTAATAAATATTGTCAGTTTTTGTTGGTCTAAACAGTTCTTATGTCTCCTAAGTTTTTTGAAAGATATTCTTACTAGGTAGAAAATTCAAGGTTGACAGGTATTTTATCTTTCAATACTTTAATGATGTTACTTTAAGAACTTCTGAACTTGTGAAGTTTCCACTGAGCGATCTGCTGTAGTTCCCATCTTTGTACCTTTGAATGTAATGTGCCTTTTATTTCTGGCTGCCTGTAAGAGTCAAGATTTTCTCTTAAATTTTCAGGAGTTTGAATATGATATAATTTTCTCTTTAAAAAATTATCCTCCTTGGCATTCTCTGAGCTTCTTGGATCTGTGATTTGTTATTTGCTGTCTTTCACTAATTTTAGGGAAATTGTCAGTCATTGTGTCTTCAAATATTTATTCTGACCTGTTTCTTTTCTCTCTCTTCTACTTCTGGGATTCCAGTTGTAGGTATATTAGACCATTTGTTATTGTCCCACATCTGTAGGTATTAACTTGGTCCCTTTACCATTTCCTAAATGATGCAGTTTCCTGAAGTAAATAATTTAACTCCATTTACCTCTTTGTGATCTTTGTAATATTGTTATCATATCACTTTACTTTCGTATATGTTATAAACCTCACAACACATTTTTATCATTGTTACAAACAGTTTTAAAATATTTACTCTGGTATTTGTCTATATTCCTCATTCTTCCCTGAAGTTCCGTACATCCAGCTGGACTCATTTTCCTGATCTGAAGAAGTCTTCTTTAGTCTGTGAAGCTTCTGGCAATAAATTTTTCAACCTTTGTTTATTTGAAATATTACTGTTTCACCTTCAGTATTTTTTTTTATTTTTGGAGAAACATTAAGAGGACATCACCTTCAGTTTTGAAGAGTATTTTGTTGTGTGTAGCATTCTAAGTTGCCAGAATTTTCCCTTCTGTACTTTAACAATTTCGTTATGCTGTGTCCCGTCTTCTGTGATTTCCACTGAAGTCAGCTTTACATCTTACTGTCTTTGAAGATGTGGTAATGTATCTTTTTCCTCCCCGGGTCTCTTTCTGTTTTAAGATAATCTCTATCTTTTGTTTTCAATAATTTATCTGTAATGCCCTTAGATGTGGTTTTCCTTATTTTTAACCTCCTGGGTTTGCTGAACTTCCTGTATTTTTTGGTTACTCCCTTTTTGCAGTTTTGAAAAATTCTCAGTCATGATCTCTTCAAATGTTTTTCTACTCCCTTTTCTTTCTTCTCTATTTCTGGAATCACAATTATATGATGATAATAGAGGAAAGAGAGGAAGGCATTTTTTTTCACTGTATCACCTATGTCTTTGTCTTTTTTCCATATTTTCCATTCATTTGCCTTTTTCCATGTTTCTGACCCATCTAAATATTTTCTTTGGACCTATTTCCCTCTTCACAAATTACCTTTTCAGCTGTATCTAAACTACAGTGAAGCTCATTTAATGAGTTTTTTAGTTTTGATATTCTTATTTTAGAATGTTCCCTTGGTTATGTTTGTACATTTCAAGTATCTGTTGATATTCTCCATCTTTGCATTCATTTGGTCCATCTTTTCCACAATTTTATTTAACACAGTAATTGTAGTTATTTTAAAGCCCTTGTCTGATAACTCCAGTATCTAGTTTATTTATGGCTTTGCTTCTGTTGTTTTTTCTTCTACTGATTATTGGTCACATTTTCCTGTCACTATACATCATAACTAACAATTTAAAAAATTATGCCACACATTGTGCATAAAAGAATCATAGAGGCTCCAGATGAAGATTTCCCCATTCCTCTGTTAAGTAGATAGGATGGAGGAGCTGATCACCTCAGTACAATCAGGGATTTAGGTAGGTCAAGGCAGAGTGGCACTTTTAGTCTCAGCCTATCTCTGATTCACTCCTGTTCTTGGGGTCTGGTTCTCCTGGGCTTCTGATTGAGAGACTGGAAGATCTCTACCTTGTCAGCTCTAAATGATGGTGAGAGATTCAGATCCTCCCTGTGGTGGTTTGAGCTTAGCTCTTTAGTCTCTTGATGTGGGGGGGAGGGGTCCCTGTGTTTGTGGCAGTCCCCTTCCTTCTGGTGGGACTAAGCGAAGTGAAACCACCGGAGATTTCACTCCACTTTCCAGAAGCTTTTGGCTCAGCCACTCAGCCTCCACACAGCCCCAGAACTGAAGAAATGTTCTGCGAGGAACACCAGCCACATACATTGGGAATGCCTTGAGTTTTCACCCATCACATGGGCACTGTAAGAAAGCCACCAAAAGCTTTTTTGGCTTCTCTTTCCTTCAGCAGAGCCTCTCAGCCTGAACCAAGCAAGATCTTCAGTCCAAGCTTAGAATTGGGAAGTGCTACCAGAGAGGAAAACAGTTACTGTAATCACCCAAGGGGGTCACCTTGCCTGCTGCCTAGACAGAGCAGATTTAGCAAGACCGGGGGATTGCAAGAGAGAAAGAATAATTCACGCAGAGCTGGCTGTGCGGGAGATTGGATTTTTATTCTTACTCAAATCAGTCTCCCCAAGCATTCAGGAAACACAGTTTTTAAGGACAACTTGGTGGATTGGGGGAAGCCCGTGAGCCAGGAGTGCTGATTGGTCAGGGATGAAATAATAGGGAGTGGAAGCTGCCTTCTTGTGCTGAGTCAGTTCCTGGGTGGGGGCCACAGGATCAGATGAGCCAGTTTATTGATCTGGTGGGGCCAGCTGATCCATCACGTGCAGCGTCTGCAAATATCTCAAGCACTGATCTCAGGAACAGTTTAGGGAGGGTCAGAATCTTGGTCTCCAGCTACATGACTCCTAAACCAGAATTTCTAATCTTGTTGCTAATGTTAGTCCTACAAAGGCGATCTAGTCCCCAGGCGAGAAGGAGGTCTGCTTTGGAAAAGGGCTGTTTTAAGCTTTAAACTTTGTTTTAAACTATAAACTAAGTTTTTCTCAAAGTTAGTTCAGCCTATGCCCAAGAATGAACGAGGATGGCTTGGAGGTTAGAAGCAAGATGGAGTTGATTAAGATCAAGCTCTTTTACTGTCTCAGTCATAATTTTGCAAAAGGCAGTCTCATGATCACCAAGTCACCTAGGAAGGATTCCTCCTTCTCTGGATTTTAGTTCATGTTGTCCTCATTACCATAGCTCAGTGATGCCTTTAATGACGTTGCAATTTATTTCCGTTTTACCTAATTAATGAAGTGAGAGGATTGACCAGCCATAACCTACCATATCCTACCAAGAAACAGAAATCTCTTTCCAGTAAATGTTTAAGACATATTTAAACTTGCATTTTTCTGTGTATGTCTAGAGTTCCTTCGCGTTTCTATCCTCTCCTTGAAGAAGTTAACGGCACTTTCACTCCCCATCCTTATTCCTGATACATTCCCCATTGAAATTATCTGGGGTTTTAGTTCCTCCATGGTTACCGTCATCATTGCTATTGCTGCTGCTGCTGTTGCTGTTATGTTATTCACCAAATATTAGACTTAGCTAGGAAATTTTACTGTTTTTTTTTAAATTACTGTTACCTGTACTCTATGTCTTTTTTGGTCTTGTATTCACTTTCTTTTTCTTGGATACAGTCTCCAGCAGTTTCTTTAGAGTCTGTGAGTAATAAATTTGTTCAGATAGAATCTGTCCAAAACATCTTCATTTTCTTCTCAAATTTTTTTTTTTTAAATTGAGACAGAGTCTGTCTCTGTTGCCCAGGCTGGACTGCAGTGGCGTGATCTCAGCTCAGGGCAACCTCTGCTGCCTGAGTTCAAGCAATTCTCATGCTTCAGCCTCCCCAGTAGCTGGGACTACAGGCACACGCCACCATGCCTGGCTAATTTTTTTCGTATTTTTAGTAGAGACAGGATTTTGCCATGTTGGCCAGGCTGATCTCAAATTCCTCCAACCTCAGGTGATCTGCCTGCCTCGGCCTCCCAAAGTGCTGGGATTACAGCTGTAAGCCATCTGCCTGGCCTTCTCTTACTTTTGAAGTCAGTTAGGTTAGGTATATAATCTTAGGATCAAAATAATTTCCAAAGAAATTTGAATCTCTTTTTCCATTGTCTTCCAATATTGTTAAAGAAAAGTCATTTGCCAATCTGATTCTTATTTCTCGGAGAATAAGCAGTCTCGTTATGTTTGTCTCTCAAGACTTTTCTCACTAAAATTTTACCTGTGTCCAGGAATCCCTGCACCCCAGACCCCTGCCTCAACAAATTCTCTTACTTAGCACCTGACTGATCCTCTCAATCTAAAGATTACTGTTCTTTTTCACTTTGAGGAAATGTCCTCGATTGATTGATTGATTGATGATCTTTTCTCCATTTTCTCCTTACGGGAACTTCTACTAAGTACTAGATAAATATTGAAACTTCTATGTGTAGTCTCCATGCCATTTAGTTGTCTGGGGTTTTTGCACTACAGTCTGAGAGAATCCGTTGGCTTATTTTAAACTAATTCATTATTTCAAGAGCAGTTTTGAAATATTTCCACAATTCAGAAAAATATAAAGAATAAGTAATATACTAAACACACTAGTACATATCACCCAACCTTGTCAGATTGTAACATTTCCCCATATTTGATTCTGATCTTTATTTTTAAGAAACAAGACATTATCACGACAGCTACAGCTCTGTTTTCCTCCCTGTTCTATCCCCCTTCTTCCTTCTCCACAGGTAACAACTAAGTTGAATTTGGTCTTTGTGATATTTATTTATTTAGAGACAAGGTCTCACTCTGTCATCCAGGCTGGAGTGCAGTGGTGCAATCTCGGCTCACTGCAACCTCAACCTCCCGGGTTCAAGCTATTCTCCTGCCTCAGGCTCCTGAGTAGCTGGGATTATAGGCACCTACCACCATGCCCGGCTAATGTTTATATTTTTTATTAGAGGTAGGATTTCACTGTGTTGGCCAGGCTGGTCTTGAACTCCTGACCTCAAGTGATCTGCCTACCTCAGCCTCCCAAAGTGCTGGGATTACAGGCATGAGCCATTACGCCCAGCCTGGTCTTTGCAATTTCCAATTTACCTTTTTTGTCAAATGGTACACTTAAAATAAATGAGTCCTATCATTGTATAGGATAGGATTCACTTATTACAAATTAAGGGATTACTTGTATACGATAGAACTCACTTATTTTTTAGTACCATATGATGACTTTGGTCATTGTGTGAAATTCTGTAACCACAAGCACAATCAAGATATAAAACAATTCTGCCACCCAAAAAAATTTCCTACTATCACTTTGCAATCAAGTCCCTGCCCCTGCCCTGGCCCTAGACAACAACTGCTTTCTGTCACTATAGTTTTGCCTTTTCTGGCATTTCCTGTAAATGAAATCATGCAGCACAGTCTTTGATGTTTGATTTCTTTTACTTAGCATAATATTTTTAAGATTCAGCCATGTCTTTGCATGTGTTATAAATGCTTCATACTTTTTATTGCTGAGTAGTATTCCCAAGTATGGATAATACAATTCATTTATCCATTTACTAGTTGACAAACATTTGAGTTGCTTCCAGTTTAGGGCTATTCTGAATAATACAATTATGAATATCTGTGTGTATTTTTTTTTTTTTTCTGAGATGGAGTCTTGCTCTGTCTCCCAGGCTGGAGTGCAGTGGTGTGATCTTGGCTCACTGCAACCTTCGCCTCTGGGGCCCAAGCAATTCCCCTGGCTCAGCCTCCAAAGCAGCTGGGATTACAGGCGCATGCCACCATGCCTGGCTAATTTTTTTGTATTTTTAGTAAAGATGGGGTTTCGCCATGTTGGCCAGGCTGGTCTTGAACTCCTGACCTCAAGTGATCTGCCCCCTCTTGGCCTCCCAAAATGTGGGATTACTGGTGTGAGCCACCATGCTTGGCCAAATATCTGTGTATTAATCTTTGTGTGAACATATATTTTAATTTATCTTTGGTAAATACTTGGAAGTAGAATTGCTGTGTTATAGGATAAGTTTGTGTTTAACTTTATAAGCTTAACTTTAAAGTTATGTTTAACTTTATAGAATGATAACATACTGTTTTCCAAAGTGGCTGTGCCGTTTTGCATTTCCACCAGCAATCTATGAGAGTTCCAGTTGCCCATATCCTTGCCAACACTTGGTAACGCCAGTTTTTTTTTTAAGTTTAGTGCGTAGTGGTACTTTGTTATTATTTTAATTTCATTTCTCTAAGGACTAGAGGAGTATCTTTTCATGTAATTATTCTCATTCACGTAACTTCTTTTGTGAAATTTCTGTTCAAATCTTTCTCCATCTTTGTCTTACCACATTATAAGGATTCTTTATGTATTTTGGGTATGCACTCTCCATATATATTTTTGTCTTTGTTTTGAGAGGGAGTCTCACTTTATCACCCAGGCTGGATTGCAGTGGCACAATCTTGGCTCACTACAACCTCCACCTCCCCAGTTCAAGCATTTCTTCCACCTCAACCTCCCAAGTAGCTGGGATTACAGGCATGCACCACGCTACCTGGCTAATTTTTGTATTTTAGTAGAGATGGGGTTTCACCACGTTAGCCAGGTGGATCTCAAACTCCTGACCTCAGGTGATCTGCTCGCCTTGGCCTCCCAAAGTGCTGGGATTACAAGCATGAGCCACTGCACCCAACTTTTGTTTTTGTTTTGAGACAGGTCTCGCTATGTTGCCCAGGCTGGTTTTAACTTTCTGAGCTTAAGTGATCCTCCTGCCTCAGCCTCCTGTGTAGCTGGGACTAGAGGTGCATCACTATTACTGGCTCCATATATGTTTTTTAATATAAATTTTATTGAAGCATAATCATCCATGTTATATCGACAGCATCAAAAAAGGTATATAGCGGACTGGGCGTGGTGGCTCATGCCTGTAATCCCAGCACTTTGGGAGGCCAACAGAGGTGGATTGCCTGAGGTCAGGAGTTTGAGACCAGCCTGGCCAACGTGGTGAAACCCCATCTCTACTAAAAATACAAAAATTAGCTGGGTGTGATGGCATGTGCCTGTAGTCCCAGCTACTTGGGAGACTGAAGCAGGAGAATCTCTTGAACTCAGGAGGCAGAGGTTGCAGTGAGACAAAAGCACACCATTACACTCCAGCCTGGGCAAAGACCACAGAGCAAAACTCCATCTCTTAAAAAAAAAAAAAAAAAGGCATATAGTAAAATCCATCATTTTGCAATTGCCCATTTCCCCCCACTAGGCATCATATTTTTAAAATGTGTTCATGTGGATACATGTTGCCCTAGGTAATTCCTTTAACCTGTTGTATAGGATTCTGTGATGGGATCAAAACATGATTTCTTTATCCGTTCTTATCCGTTCTCTTTTGAGTGATAGGTTGCTTCCAACTTTTTCTATTTCAAGCAGTTCTGCAGTGAACACTTTTTTTTTTTTTTTTGAGACAGGATCTCCTTCTGTTGCCAGGGACCAAGCTGGAGTGCAGTGGCGCAATCTCGGCTCACTGCAACCTCCGCCTCCCGGGTTCAAGCAATTCTCCTGCCTCAGCGTCCTGAGTAGCTGGGACTACAGGCAGGCACCACCACGCCCAGCTAATTTTTGTATTTTTAGTAGAGATGGGGTTTCACCATGTTGGCCAGGATGGTCTCGATCTCTTGACCTCGTGATCCGCCTGCCTCGGCCTCCCATGCAGTGAACACTTTTATGCTTATTTCCATACATACATGAGGGCTTCTCTAAGCAAACACCTAGACGAGGCAAAGGGGCGGCATGTCTTTAAGTTGATTCCAGTTTTCTCTTTAGCTGTATTTATGCTACTATTCAGCCAACCTACTGAGTTTTAAATTTGAACAATTATTTTAAATTTCCGAGATCTTTTAGTGATTCATTTTAGGAACAACCTGTCCTCAATTCATGAATATGTTATCTTCTCTCATCTCCCTCGGGATTGTAATTGCACACTTTAAGGTCTTCTTTGGCTTGTGATCGCTCCTTCAGTCTGTTTGCTTGGGTCTCAGGTCTTCTCTTTGTGAAGCCTGATGCCTCTCTTTCGGGGTTGACTTTGCTCGCATCCTTGGGCATTCTTGGTTTTCCCCTCACCTTTGCTTTGCGAATTCCTGTCTGCCTGCCTCTGAAGCGTGGTGTTGACCTCAGGGCCTTGCCTCTGATACTCACCATGAAGGAGTGCTACTAGTGACCTGTGATGGAAGTTGATGTTTTTCCCGTTTCCCAGTGTGCCATTAGATACTCCAGGGCAGGTGTCCCCAACCCCCAGGCCGAGGGACCTGAGCTGGTTTGTGGCCTGTCAGGAACTGAGCTGCACAGCAGGAGGTGAGGGGCAGGCAGCAAGCATTACTGCCTGAGCTCCACCTCCTATTGGGTCAGCGGCTGCATTAGATTCTCATAAGAGCGCAAACCCTATTGTGAACAGAGTGTGCAAGGATGTAGGTTGTGCTTTCCTTATGAGAATCTAATGCCTGATGATCTGAGGTGGATCAGTTTCACCCCAAAACCATTCCTCCCCCACCCCTCCTCCATGGAAAGGTTGCCTCCCATGAAACTGGTCCCTGGTGCCAAAAAGTTTGGGGGCCGCTGCTTGAGGGCATGTTCTGACTCTCAGACCTAAATATTCCCTAGCACAGCTCTGGCTAGCGGGCACATTCCTCTGCTGCTGGCTGCTTAGCATGAGTGATGGGTGGAATGGGGGTGCTGGG
The DNA here is from genome assembly GCF_001604975.1 of Cebus imitator. Taxonomy (NCBI): domain Eukaryota; kingdom Metazoa; phylum Chordata; class Mammalia; order Primates; family Cebidae; genus Cebus; species Cebus imitator. The sequence goes on along the minus strand of NW_016107521.1, from coordinate 2,163,586 downwards.
GGCAGTTGGGCAGTGAGGGCTGGCCAGCCTGGCTGCTCTAAACGCCCTCGACCACTAACTCTCATGACTGCCCCAGGCTCTCGAGCTGGTCCGAGTATTCCTCGGTTCTGCTGGTGTTGAGCTTGGAGCACTCCTGGAGCCGGCCCCGCCTTGCACAGCAGGTCTCTCCTCCTGTGGCAGAGACGCTGTGAACTCCTCTGTCAATCCAAGCCTGTCTACTGTCCATCTTTCCGAAAATCCAAAGTTTCTGGTCCACTGAGGATTCTCTTTCTTGTTATAGATAGTATACAAGTATTTGAATATATACGTATATCTATTTCTGACAACTGGCGATTTAGAGACAGAACTTGTGCCCAGTCTGTCCCTTTTGCTCACTCTTCTGTGCTTCTTCTCTTCCTTATTTTTATTTATTTATTTTGAGAAGGTGGCTTGCTCCTGTCACCTGGGCTGGAGTGCGGTGGCACCATCTCGGCTCACTGCAACCTCTGCCTTCAGTTTCAAGCAATTCTCCTACCTCAGCCTGCTGAGTAGCTGGGACTACAGGCACACACCACCACGCCCAGCTTAGTTTTGTATTTTTAGTAGAGATGGGCTTTCATCATGTTGGCCAGGCTGGTCTCAAACTCCTGATCTCAAGTATCCACCTGCCTCGGCCTCCCAAAATGCTGGGATTACAGGCGTGAGCCACCACGCCCAGTCGTTATCTGTTTTAAATTCAGTTTTTCTCTCAGTCTTCGTTGGATCTCTCTGACCACAGGTCTCTGGGTTTCTCTGGCTGTGTGTGTCTCTTTAAGTCTCTGTCACTGGCTATTCTGTTTCCATGTCTCTCTGTGGCTCTATCTCAGTTCTGATGATCTCTACTCACGCTTGTCTCCCTCTTCCTGGTCCTCTGAGCCCCTCTGCCTCATCAGGCCCCTCATCTCAGTGGCTGCTCCCCATCAGCGCGAGGCTCTGGTCCCCAGGGCTGGCTGGCTCTGGAGCAGTTTGCGGGTGGGGGAGCCCCAGATTGCTGCAACATGGGACAAGGATTTCCAACACATGCTCCCCCTGGCAGCCTGCCACCACAGCTCGCTGCCTGCCAACATCACACTTCAACTTAAAGAGGGAAAACTGCCAGACCAATGTTTTAGCTACAGCCCTGTGTCAGGGTTGCATGGGGAATCTCGCAGCAGCCCCTGCCAGGAGCTGGAGCTGAGAGGGGATTAGGGAAGGGGCTCTGGGCGGCTGGGTGGTGATGGGGGTCCTGGCTGCCACCCTCCCCGGCCTCCCTGGTTCTGGGTACAGAAAGTTTGCCTGGAATCCACTCTGGGGTCTGGGCTGAGCTGAATTTCTCTGGGCTCTCCCCAGGATGGGGGTTTCCCGCATAGTCCCCTCCTGCACAGGTACAGGTCACCAGTGATCCTGCTTCTTTTGTCATTGTGTCTCCCCGCCCCCACAGTGTAGCTGCCTCTTCCATCTATAGGCAGGTGGTCCTACGCTCTGAGCCAAGCAGCCCTACATACAGGGAATGGTCTGAAACAGAGGACACGTCAGTGGGATCACTCTGGTTTACTGGTCAAGAGTTAAGAAATGTGCCAGGCAGGCGCGGTGGCTCATGCCTGTAATCCCAGCACTTTGGGAGGCCAAGCAGGCAGATCGCCTGAGGTTGGGAGTTCAAGACCCGCCTGGCCAACATGGTGAAACTCCGTCTCTACTAAAAATACAAAATTAGGCAGGCGTGGTGGCGCGCACCTGTAATCCCAGCTACTTGGGAGGCTGAGGCATGAGAATTGCTTGAACCCAGGAGGCAGAGGTTGCAGTGAGCCAAAATCATGCCACTGCACTCCAGCCTGGGTGACAGAGCGAGACTGTCTCAAAAACAAAGAGTTAGGAAATGGCAGATACCAGTGTAGAAGCACAATCCCCACCGATGAAGAAACGCCCATCCCTTTCAGTGCAAAACTCCATATTTTTCTAGGACTTAACCCCTGTCAGTATAGATATGCCCATCCTCGCCAGCATGGACATGCCCATCTACAGAAACACTAATTCTAGCAAATGTCAAGATTTCCATTTATGTGAGTGTAGGAATGTGCCCATCTATACCTGCATAGAACACACTTCCCTGCCAGTGTAGACTCACCAGTTCCTTCAGAAGAATCAACTCATTCCTGTCCCTGTGGACACTCCCAACTCAACCACTGTAGATGCCTTTGTTCCCATCAGTATAGAAGCAGCCACACCTGTGAGCTCTATTTCTGTTCTTTCTTCTTCTTCTTCTTCTTTTTTTTTTTTTTGAAATGGAGTCTTGCTCTTATTGCCCAGGCTGGAGTGCAATGGCGTGATTTTGGCTCACTGCAACCTCCACCTCCCGGGTTCAAGCGATTCTCCTGCCTCAGCCCACTGAGTAGCTGGGATTACAGGCATGCACCACCAAGCCCGGACAATTTTTGTGTTTTTAGTAGAGACCGGGTTTCTCCATGTTGGTCTCGAACTCTGGACCTCAGGTGAGCCACCCACCTTGGCCTCCCAAAGTGCTAGGATCACTTACAGGCATGAGCCACCATGCCCGGCCGAGCTCCATTTCTATCACTATAGAAGTTGCCCTCTTGCTGATTCCCACCAGGATTCTCTCTAGATGTCCCTTCTCCCAGGCAGCCTTCCCATTCTTCTGGGGAAGATTCCTCCACCCTCCCATCATTCAGGGCAAAGGAGAAGCATGCTTATCTCTACTGTATAGAAGCGCCTGACATGGTTGGTGCACTATTTAGTATTCCTTCTGCTGTGAATGCGCCCAGTGGTCCAGCACGAATAGAATTTGCTCCCATGCCAGAACAGGGGCAATGCCTCTTTTAGGAGTACAGTGGCTCCTAGAGCAGCAAACGTAAGCACATGCATGTGTGTAAGCATAGACATCATCATTCTAACTTGTATAGAAACGCCCATCCTTGGTTGGGCTCAGTGGCTCACACCTGTAATCCCAGCACTTTGGGAGGCCAAAGTGGGCGGATCACCTGAGGTCAGGGATTTGAGACCAGCCTGGCCAACATGGTGAAACCCCATCTTTACTAAAAATACAAAAATTAGCCAGGTGTGGTGATGGGCGCCTGTAATCACAACTTTGGGAAGCTGAGGCAGGAGAATTGCTTGAACTCAGGAGGTGGAGGTTGCAGTGAGCCGAGACAGCACCATTGCACTGCCTGGGCAACAAGAGTGGAACTCTGTCTCAAAAAAAAAACAAAAATACCACCATCCTTAAGAACACAGAGGCTGCCAATCCCACCAGCGTAGAAGTGTCCAGCAATATGGAGCCATGTACTAGTGGGAGTATAGAAGCTTCCAGCTCTGCCATTATAGATGTGCCCATCTGCTGTCAGAGCCTGGAAGGCCCCTTCAGACACCTGGCAGACCCAGGAAGAGCCTGGATCAATGAGGAAGGGCAGAAGGGAGGGGTGGGGCAGGGAGGAGCCACCTGATCAAACTTCCAGCCTGTGGAAGTGCCAGCTGCCAATATAAACAGATAAGCACTAATAATCACTCTTTCTTAAGAGCCCCACTTGTGTGTCCCATTTCCTGAGGACGCCACCTGCACAGCTGCTCCTAATCAAGGACCATTTAATTCATTCCCAGATCATTGTCTGCACTAATTGTCTTAAACTGAAGTTCATTTCACTTTATTCCCCAAGGGCCTGGAGGGCTTCTAATTACCTGTAGGTGGTTCTCCACGCAGCCCAGCTTCATTAAAGATCACAATATGTTCCTCTAATAGGTTTCCCATTAAAATCCAGTGGATTCCTATCAAAATGAGTTATGTCCCAGAAAAAAAATCCACTAAAATATATTTGAATTAAAGTGAATTAAATATTGCATACGTCTGTTTCTGCCAACAGGTTGCACTTGAGATTGATATTAGCAGAAAACGGAGGGGGCAGGTGGGAAAAAGAGGGAAGGGGAGGGGACAAGAAAGCTCAGTTGTGAGGTGAAGAGCTTTGGGATCAGATGGTGGCTGTGCAGCTCCTGGCAGGGTGACTTTGGGAAAGCTCTCTTTGAGCCTCAGTAGCTTGCAGTTTATTTTTGCTGAGATTAGAGACTCTATACATATATATGTATAAAGTGCTTCATACGTTAAAAACTACTCAAGAGATGTCACTATGGTTAATAATATTATAACTAAATGTTGTATTAGTCAGCTGTGCCATGTAACAAATAACATCTCCCCCACTAAATCTCAGTGGCTTACAGCAACAAAACTTTTTTTTTTTTTTTTGAGACGGAGTTTCACTTTTGTTACCCAGGCTGGAGTGCAGTGGCGCGATCTCGGCTCACCGCAACCTCCGCCTCCTGGGTTCAAGCAATTCTCCTGCCTCAGCCTCCTGAGTAGCTGGGATTACAGGCACGCGCCACCATGCCCAGCTAATTTTTTGTATTTTTAGTAGAGACGGGGTTTCACCATGTTGACCAGGATGGTCTCGATCTCTTGACCTCGTGATCCACCCGCCTCGGCCTCCCAAAGTGCTGGGATTACAGGCGTGAGCCACTGCGCCCGGCCCAGCAACAAATCTTTATTTCTCGCAAGGACTGCAGGTTAGCTCTACCCCATGTGTTTTCTTGTTCTGGGACCCAGGCTGAAGGCACAGCCCTGCTCTGGGACACGTCACTCTCAGGATAGAGAGTAAAAGTGCAGGTGAGGAAGCTGAACCATGCAACTGCACTTAAAGCTTGTGCTAGACATGCACAGGTCATGTCACTCCCTTCCCAATGGTCAGAGGAATTCACTGCCAAGACTGGCAAAGGTGCAGAGAGCTGCACTCCCGTCTACCAGGAGGCAGGGCAAGGGTGGGGCTGGATAATCCTCTTACAAAGAAGGGAATGAAATTTATTGTCAACAATAAAACCATATACCACAATCCTATCATTAGGTATTATAGCAGTGTTCCTCAAGCTTGCCTGATGATAAGGATCTCAGGGGGAGGGGCCAAGGAGGGAGGAGGAAGAATATAGAGACTGGCTCCCACCTCAGAGCTACTAAGTCAGGTTCTTCAGGGGAGGGTCCTAGGAATGTGTATTTTTAAACGAGTATCAGAATATCTGTTTTTCTTTTTCTTTTTTTTTGGAGACAGAGTCTCTCTCTGTTGCCTCCCAGGTTCAAATGAGTCTCCCACCCCAGCCTCCAAAATATCTAGGATTACAGGCACCCACAACCTACCTGCCTGGCTAATTTTTGTATTTTTAATAGAGACACTTTCGCCATGTTGATTACGCTGGTCTCCAACTCCTGACCTCAGGTGATCCACCCACCTCAGCCTGCCAAACTGCTAGGATTACAGGCATGAGCCACCGTGCCCGGCCAGATCATCTTTATCATTAGAAACGTTTGAAAAACACAGTTTTAGAGAATAGTGGATAGGCACGTGGGCTTTGAAATAGATCTGAGATTGCAAACTGTCTCTACCACGTATTAGCTATGTAATCACGAGGCAGCTTTTTAAATCTCCGATTCTCAGTTTCTTCATTTGTGGAATAAGATAATGCACTCAAAGCACATAGCACAGTGTCTGGTACAAGGCAAGCCTTCCATAAACATTAGCTCTTCCTACTTTTTTTTTTTAAGATCTTATTTTTTAAGAGCTAGGTTAACAGGAAAAATGAGGGGAAAATATAGAGTTCCCATATGCCCTCTGCCCCCAAATAGTCACAGCCTCCCCCACCAGCCACATCCCCACAAGAGTGGTCAAAACTTTTGTTACAATTGACGAACCTGTATTGAGACATCATTATCACTGAGTCCATAGTTTAGCTCAGGGTTCATTCTTGGGGTTGTACATTCCATGGCTTTGGACAAATGTATAATGACATTTCCCCACCATTATGGTATCATACAGAGTGTTTCCACTGCCCTAAAAATCCTCTGTGTTTCACCTATCCATCCTTCCAAGAGCTCTTCCTGTTTTTAAAGTAACAATAGTAGTGATGATAATGAATATAAAGTACCCGGCTCAATGCATCGCAATAAATGGTAAACTCTAAGAACAATTGTATTCCATTATGATAATGATCAGAATAAAATGCATAATAGAAATATGTAATAATATCCAGGTAAGGATTAAACAGGAAGAGCTATCTGCAGCAACTAACACACACTCATTTAAGCTCTGAACACCTTAGTAATAGTCCTTGACCTTGGCTATGCATTGGAATTACCTATGGAACTTAAGAAATTCCCAGTGCCTTAGCCCCACCCCTGGGGATTCTGAGTTCATTAGTCTGGGATATGGTCCATGCTGGCCATGTTCTCTAGGTGTTTCTTCTATGCAGCCAAATTTGAAACCCATGGCCTTGGAGCTTGCTACTCAAGGTGTGAGCCTCCCACCAGCTGCAGCAGCAGAGCCCGGGAGCTTGTCAGAAATGTGCTGTCTTGGCTGGGTAATCCCAGCACTTTAGTAAACCAAGGTGGGTGGATCATGAGGTCATGAGATCAAGACCATCCTGCCCAACATAGTGAAACCCTGTCTCTACTAAAAATACAAAACTTAGCTGGGCATGGTGGTTCAAACCTGTAGTCTCAGCTACTCGGGAGGCTGAGACAGGAGAATTGCTTGAACCCAGGAGGTGGAGGTTACAGTGAGCTGAGATCGCACCAGTGCACTCCAGCCTGGCAACAGAGGAAGCCAGTCTCAAAAAAAAAAAAAAAAAAAAAAAAAAAAAAAAAAAAAAAAAAAAAGCCATGTGGTGGTGGTATGCACCTGTAGTCCCAGCTACTCGGGTAGCTGAGGTGGGAGGATTGCTTGAGCCCAGGAGTTTGAGACCAGGCTGGGCAACACAGGGAGACCCCATCTCTACAAAAATAAAAATAAAATTAGCCAGGCATGGTGGCGCATGCCTGTAGTCGAAGCTGCTCTGGAGGCTGAGGCAGGAAGATTGCTTGAACTGAGGAGTTTGAGGCTGCAGTGAGCTGTGATCCCACCACGGCACTCCAGGCTGGGCAACAGAGCGAGGCTCTCCCAAATAATAATAATTAGTATAATTATCACAACATCTGAGCAGCACTGCCCCGGGCATGTCATCACCCACCCCCAGCCAGCCATGGCCCCTGTCCAGTAGTTGTGTTCCTCAGCCTCTCAGCAGCTCTCCATGTTGAGCAGTTTTTCTTTTTTTTTCTTTTTTTGAGATGGAGTCTCACTCTGTCGCTTAGGCTGGAGTGCAGTGGCGAGATCTCAGCTCACTACCACCTTCACCTCCCAGGTTCAAGCGATTTTCCTGCCTCAGCTACTCTTGAGTAGCTGGGACTACAGGCACATGCCATGACCGGCTAATTTTTTGTATTCTTAGTACTGAGACAGGGTTTCACCATGTTAGCCAGGATGGTCTCAATCTCCTGATCTTGTGATCTGTCTGCCTCAGTCTCCCAAAGTGCTAGGATTACAGGCGTGAGCAACCGTGCCAGGCACCGAGCAATTTTTCAATCATTTTCCTTTCTCAGCTTCCAGGACACCACACCTTTCTGCTTTTACTCATTTCTAGCCCCTTCGGATTTTTTTCCTTGATTCCTCTCCTCTATTGACCTCTAAATGCTTGAATGCCCAAGGTTGGTGTTGGGTCCTCTCCTTCGCTGTCACCTTCTATCCTTGGGTATCCTCACTTGAATCCATAGTTTTAGTTACAGTGTATTTCAGTGTCATTTTGTGGCTCTGAGCCTCGAGAGTGTTGGAACAGTAATGCCTGTATCAGGGCAGACTTCAGGGAGAGGTGGCCTGTGCAGCCTCTCATTTGGTTCAATGCTCTGTGGTCACCATCTTGAAATTTTTTTTTCTTTTTTTTTTTTTTTTTTTTTTTTTCCAATGCAAGAGTGTCTTGCATTGGAAACCGTCTTGAAATTTGCAAGTGTTTTTGAACAAGGGGCTGTGCATTTCCATTTTGCAGGGGATTTGCATTTGCAATTTGCATAATTTGCCCTGCAAATGATGTTGCTGGTCCTGACCTCTGCTCTACCAAGACTCCTGGGGTGGGAGCTCCCTGAAGGGGCAAAGAAGCTTGGAGTCAAGAAGGCACAGCATCCCCACCATGAGCTTCCCCACCCCAACTTATTTCTCTTCCAGGTTTCCCCTTTTTGGCAAATGGCACCCCCAATATTCCACTTTTCAAGCCAATAATCCTTGATCACTGTTTGCTCAACTCCACATGTATCCATGAACCTCTGAAATACATTTTGATCCTGTCCCCTCCTCTCCAGCTTAAGCCCCCCTTGTCTCAGGCTGGGTCATTTGTACCTGGTTCCCTTGCCTCCTCCTGCCTCCAGAGCAGCCAGAATGACCTTGGTGGGAATGCGGGAGGAGGAGGTCGGATCTCAGCATTCCTCAGCGAACACCTCCCATGGCTTCCTCCCTGCGCCCTTGCTGATTCATTTCCTTCCTCCCTACCACTCCCTCCCCTTAGACCCCACCTCCGGCCAGACTGAGGGTCCTTTGGTGCTTTCCTCTGGGGTCTTTGCACAGGTCGCTCCCCTGCTTGGAACACTCTCCCTTCCCCCATCCACACACTCCATCCCCCACAGCGCTGACTTCCAAGCTTTCAAAAGCCCTTCCCTGGGCAGCCTTCCCTGGGCAGTCTTCCCCGATGCCCCTCCCCACTTGGGGCTTGTAGTACCCTGAGCTCCCCTGAGCCCTGGGAATCCCCATCCAGAACTTTTCTATTTTCATTTTTTTTATCTTGAGACAGGGTTTCACGCTGTTGCCCAGGCTGGAGTGCAGTGGTACCATCTC
>NW_016107521.1:2138092-2154618 GCF_001604975.1 Cebus imitator | reverse complement strand
GAGCTTTTCACAGGCAGTGCATTTTGCTTACCTGCTTTCATGTCCGTAGCCTCTGCTAGACTCTAATTTCCCTGAAAGGACGGGCCATGTCTTTCCCTTTCTTTTGTATCCCTGATCCCTAGCACTCTGCCTTGCACACAGTCAGCTTACTCAGTCTTTGTTGAATGAATGAGTGAATGACTGAATGCCCCCAGCCTCAGCTGCTCCTCTAGCTCTGCTCATAGGCCAGAATCCTGAGAAATGGGCCATTCTCTTATTTCCCAGGCTGAGACCTCACTAGAGTAGTCACCTGCTACTCACCATGGGGATTGTGCTGGGGACATAAACACAGTCCCATGAGTAGCCAAGAAACCTGCTGGGTCTTCTGGTCCCTTTGGCAGGAGCTGTCTACCCATGCCAATCCCTCTAGTGATCCTTTGGGGCTGTGGCCTCATCCCTCAGGGCCATCCAGGCCACCTGCAGATGCAGCCATTGTGACCAACTGTTCCCCATCCCCGCTGCCCTGGCTGGCTGTGCTGGAGTCTCCAGACTCACTTTCCCCGGAATTCCTGCTTTCCAGCTCGATTTGCTGTCTCCTGCTGCGTCAGACCCTTGACACATGCTGTGCCCTCTGCCTGAACAGCTCTTCTCGAGACTGGCTCCTTCTCATCCTTCAGGTCCAATTCAGAGAGGCAGCTCTGATTCTTCCTCAAATCTATTTTATTATTTTATTTTGAGATGGGGTCTTGCTCTGTTGCCCAGGCTGGAGTGCAGTGGCATGATCTGGGCTCACTAAAATCTACGCCTCCCGGGTTCAAGTGATTCTCCTGCCTCAGCCTCCTGAGTAGCTGGGACTACAGACACGTAAGACACGAACTCCGGCTTTGCCCTTCCACCATGAGTAAAAGCTCCCTAGGCCTCCCCAGAAGCAGATGCCACCATGCTTCCTGTACAGACTGCAGAATTATGAGCCAATTATACCTCTTTTCCTAATAAATTACCCAGTGTCAGGTATTTTTTTTTTCTTTCTTTCTTTCTTTTTTTTTGAGATGGAGTCTCGCTCTGTCACCCACGATGGAGTGCAGTGATGCGATCTCAGCTCACTGCAACCTCCCTTTCCCGGGTTCAAGCCATTCTCCTGCCTCAGCTTCCCGAGTAGCTGGGATTCCAGGCACCCGCCACCACGCCCAGCTAATTTTTGTATTTTTAGTAGAGATGGAGTTTCACTGTCTTAGCCAGGCTGGTCTTGAACCTCTGACCTTGTGATCCACCCACCTCGACTTCCCAAAGTGCTGGGATTACAGGCGTGAGCCTTCGCGCCTGGCCCTCAGTCTCAGGTATTTCTTTATTGCGATGCAAAAATCAATAAATACCATCTCCTTTGGGTATATACTCAGAAGAAGGATTGCTGGGTCCTGGGTTAATTCTATTTTTGATTTCTTTAGGAACCTCCACACTGTTTTCCATAATGGCTGTGCTAATCTGTATTCCCACCAACGTTGTACTAGGGTTCCCATCGTCGCTAACATTTGCCATCACTTGTCTTTGTGATAACAGTTATCCTTACTATGAGGTGCTATCTCATGGTAATTTTAATTTGCACTTCCTTATTTTAGTGATTTTGAGCACCGTTTCATATAACTATTGGCCATTTTTATATCTTCTTTGGAGAAATATCTGTTCAGGTCATTTGCCTAATTTTAAAATTGGATGATTTGTTTTTCTGCTATTGAGTTGTAAGAGTTCTTTATGGATTTTGGATGTCAATCCCTTATCACATATGTGGTTGGCGATGATTTTTTTCCCAGTCTACTAGCTGTCTTTTCAGTTTGTTGATTGTTTCCTTGGTTGTGCAGAAGTGTTTTTTTAATGGAGTCTCATTTATTTGTTTTTGTTCTTGTAGCTTGAGCTTTTTGTATGATGTCCAAAAAGTCATTGCCAAGGCCAGTGTTGAGGAGCTTTTCCCCTGTGTTCTCTTCTAGGAGCTTATTGTTTCTGGCCTTACATTTAGGTCTTTTTTCCATTTTGGATGGATGTTTGCATATAGTATAAGATAAGGGTCCAATTTCATTTTTTTGCATATGGAAATCCAAATTTCCCAGCACCGTTTATTGAAGAGACTATTTGTTCCCCATTGTGTCCTCTTGGTGCTCTTATCAAAAATTGATCCATCATATATGCTTGGATTTATTTCTGGGCTTTCTGTTTTGTTCCATCAGTCTATGTTTCTGTTTTTATGTTAGTAACATACTGTTTTAATTATTGTAGCTTTGTAATATAATTTAAAACAGGCTGGGCACAGTGGCCCACACCTGTAATCCCAGAAATTTGGGAGGCCAAGGCAGGTGGATAACCTAAGGTCAGGAGTTAGAGACCAGCCTGGCCAACATGGTGAAACCCTGTCTACTGAAAATGTTTAAAAATTAGCTGGTTGTGGTAGTGTGAACCTATAGTCCCAGCTACTCAGGAGGCTGAAGCAGGAGAATCGTTTGAACCTGGGAGGTAGAGGTTGTAGTAACCCAAGATTATGCTAATGCACTCCAGCCTGGGTGACAGACAAGAGTAAAACTCCATGTCAAAAAAAAAAAAAAAAAAAAAATCAAGAAGTATGGTGCTCCTAACTTTGGTTTTCTTTCTCAGTATTTCTTTGGTTATTTAGAGTTTTTTGTAGTTTCATATGAATTTTAAGATTCTTTCTTCTATTTCTGTGAAAATGCCATTGGAATTTTGATAGAGATTTGGGTATGGACATTTTGGATAACCTAGAGGAAATGGATAAATTCCTAGAAAAAATGTAACCTACCAAGATTGAATTGGAGGAAACAGAAAGCTTGAACAGACTAATAACAAATAAAGGGATTGAACAAGTGTATTAAGCCATTTTCGCATTGCAGTGAAGAAATATCTGAGACTGGGTAATTTATAAGAACAGAGGTTTCATTGGCTCATGGCTCTGCAGGCTGTACAGGAAGCACAATGTTGGCATATCTTCCGGGGAGACCTCAGGAAACTTACAATCATGGCGGAAGGTGAAGGGGGAGCCAGGCCGCTCACATGGTGGGAGCAGGAGCAAGAGGGGTGGGGGGAAGGGCCGCAGACTTTAAAATGACCAGATCTCAGGAGAACTCACTTACCATACCAAGGCAGCACCAAAGGGATGGTACTAAGCCATTCATGAAAAATCCATCCTCATGATCCAATCACCTCCCACCAGGTCACACCTCCAACACTGGGGATTACATTTCAACATGAGAGTTGGGTGGGAAAACATCCAAACTATATCAAAAACTAATTTAAAATCTTCCAACAGGCACACCTGTAATCCCAGCACTTTAGGAGGCCGAGGCGGGTGAATCATGAGGTCAGGAGATCGAGACCCTTCTGGGTAACATGGTGAAACTCCATCTCTACTAAAAACTCAAAAAATTGGCCAGGTGTGGTGGCACATGCCTATAGTCCCAGCTACTCGGAAGGCTGAGGCAGGAAAATCATAAGTTTAAAAAAAACAACAAAACTTCTTCAAAGTAGTTCAAAAAGAGAAGGGGGGTTACTAAAACAGGAGGATCCCAGAGCTCCAAGCCTGGGCATGTAGCAGCCTCAGGAAGATAGGAGTAGGAACCCAGAAAGTTGTCAGGAGACCTGGAGGTAGCATCTTAGGCTCCTTGTGACTATTTCTCTTTTTATCTCGGTCTCTCTCCTTATTTTCATTCCTCTCTCTCCTTCTCCCTCTCACTCCCTTGTCTCACTATCTCTCCTGCATGATTACCTTTTTCTGTCTTATCTCTGCCTGTCTCTGTCACTCTCTCCCGTAACTGTATTTCAACCTTTCCTTGATCAAGTCTTCTCTCTGCCATTCTATGAGCATGTGGCCAAATACAGCCAGCCCAGCCCAGCTTTATATAAGCCTCCTTTTAAATAACCAGCCAACCCAGTATCTCTGATTCTCAAGGCCAAAGTCACAGTAGAAAGAAGCTGATTGGCTCATCTTGAATCAGCCTCCTCCTCTGGTCCAATCAGCTATCGCCAGGAGAGCAGAGAGGTATAAATCTGGCTCGTAAGGCTCTACCTGGGGGAGGGGTGGGTCTAGGAAAAGGGAGTCCAAGGACTGCCCGGGAGCATGGATGCCCACCACACCTGCCTGCCCAGTTGGACCCTCTCACAGATGGGTTTTGACCCAAATCAAGCTTTGGTCCTCTTGGCCCCTTGGCCACTAGCTGAGCTAGTGGCAGACCGCTAGCTGAGCTCTGTTCCCTTCATCTCTGCTGGTGGTACTTCCCTTCTCTGAGCCTCTGCTTCCTCATTTGTGAAATGATAGTAATAGCCTCTCCCAGTGGGGTGTCCTGTGAGGCCCACATGAGGTCCTGTGGGCAGAGGGCCCAAGGCCCTGCTGGCCACAGTGACCATGACACATCTGAATTTCCTAAATCCCTACAGTTCCTCTGGTCCTCTCCTGCCTGCCTCACTCCTCCCTTCTTCTCCTGCCTCCACCATCTTCCCCCACTGCCAGTATGGCCCCAGGATGCTTGTGGTTACACCCAGTGAGATCCACCTCCCTCCATCACCACCCACATATTACTAATTTGGGACGCACACCAGGGTGCCTGGGTTTAGCTGTCGAAACCACACATTCTGACCATTCTCTCAGTCTACTGAGCCTCCGTGCTCAGCCTGCCTGAGCTCTTTGTGGGTCAGACGTTGTTCTGCAGTCCCAGGTCTAAAATCAGGTAGGGGACACCAGGCAGCAGAGGGAAGGAAAAACCAGTGCCTATAAGATATCAGACACCACAGACACCCCAGCGCTGTCCTGGAATGCCGCCCTACACACTGTGGACAGATGCAGCTGCTAATGTCATTTCTTTTCTTTTTTTTTTAAATTTGAGATGGAGTCTTGCTCTGTCACCAAGTCTGGAGTGCAGTGATGCCATCTCGGCTCACTGCAACCTCCACCTCCCAGGTTCAAGTGATTCTCCTGCCTCAGTCTCCCGAGAAGCTGGGACTATAGGTGTGTGCCACCACACCCAGCTAATTTTTGTGTTTTTGGTAGAGACGGGGTTTCACCATGTTGACAAAGCTGGTCTCGAACTCCTGACCTCAGGTGATCCGGCTGCCTCGGCCTCCCAAATCGCTGAGAATACAGGCATGAGCCACCACACCTGGCATGTTTCTTCTTATTTTGTTGTTTTCTTATTTATTGAGCCAGTGTTCCCTGCTGCCTACTCTCTTCTTATGGGAGGCGGAGCACTGGGGACTTCAGTATCTACAGAAGATGAGGGTGTTGAACTTGGAAACCCCAGGCCATGACGTAAGGCTAAACAGGCCTCACCATCCTGTGGGTGCAGAAAGATCACGTGGAGAGGCACATCCAGCACCCAGCCCCAAGGCCTACCTCCTTGTCCCAGAACCTTAGTCCACCACAAACCTTCCGCCTTCTGTCCCCACAAGTGAGTTCAGGTTGTTCCCAAGTGGAGTCCTCCATGCACCTGTGAATCCGAGATGGATTCCCATGGACCATGTAAGCCGAGATTGCATGGGTCTGTCGGCCTCTGACGCTCTGGTTGTGCCATGGGCCTCTCCAAGCCCTGCTGGGCACCTCAGCTGCCCTCTGAGCCTTTTTTTTTTTTTTTGCTCTGTCACCTAGGCCGGAGTGCAGTGGCGTGATCTTGGCTCACTGCAGCCACTGCCTCCCAGGTCCAAGCGATTCTCCCACCTCAGCCTCCCAAGTAGCTGGGATTACACATACCAACTGCCACACATGGCTAATTTTCGTATTTTTAGTAGAGCTGGGGTAGTTCACCATGTTGACCAGGCTGATCCTCCTGCCTTGGCCTCCCAAAATGCTGGGATTATAGGCATGAGCCACCGTGCCCGGCCCCTGGGCTCTGAGCCTTTGCTGGGCCAGCCTGTGTTCCACACAGACCTTGCCTGTGCCTTGACCCAGCACCAGACCCTTCCTGACAGCTCCAGCCCTTAAGAAGCCGGCAGCTCCTGTGACAGAATGATTTAGGCTCACTCAGGAGGTTCCTACCTGGAGGTGCTTAAGCCCCAAAGTGACGCAGAAGTTGATGAAGCTGCTTTCTAAGTTCAAAAACCCACAACTAGCTTTTCCCTTGGGTGCAGCACACACCTCAGCAGGAGAGTGGGGCTGGGGGTTCGAGTCCCAGCCACCGCCTCAAGTCTGGAACTCTCCTTTGTTCAGGCCCTATTGCTTACTCCAGAGTCCATATTTTCTCATGGCACCTTCTCCCTAGGAGGCCCTGCAGTCACCCACCCCAACCCGCGACCCCACTGCCATCTCCGCTGCAAGTAGCAAAACCCTAACCTGACTGATAGACATTCCTGTCTCACAGAGGAGAAAACTGAAGGCCAGCAGGGCCGCTCCTGGGTCAGTTTTGTCTGTGGCTGCGTAATAGGCTGGGGTATTGGTCTGCAAATATTCACAGGCCTCCCCGAGCCCTGAGTGAGTATACATCCTGAACCGTGCGCTGGGCTTGGTCATGTGACTCTCCTCAGCCATTGGAACGTGAGCCAAGTTCTTTTTTTTTTTTGCTTTTTTGAAAAAGGGTCTTGCTCTGTTGACTAGGGTGGTGTGCAGTAGGGCAATCATAGTTCACTGTAGCCTCAGACTCCTGGGCTCAAGCGATCCTCCTACCTCAGCCTCCCAAGTAGCTGAAAATACAGGTGTCCACCACTACACCCAGCAAATTTTTTAATGTTTTGTAGAGACGGGTCTCACTATGTTGCCCAGGCTGGTCCCAAACTCTTGGGCTCAAGCAATCCACCTGCCTCGGCCTCCCAAAGTGCTTGGATTAAAGGGGTGAGCCACCATGCCTGGTCATCCAAGGCCTTAAATGTGTTCATGTGAGTATTGGCTCAGCCCCTGGCACTCCTGAGAACTGCCATGAGAAGAATTCATCCCGGCCTGGCACGGTGGCTCATGCCTGTAATCCTAGCACTTTGGGAGGCCAAGGCAGGAGGATCACGAGGTCAAGAGATTGAGACCATTCTAGCTGATATGGTGAAACCCTGTCTCTACTAAAAATGCAAAAATTAGCTGGGCATGGGGGTGTGCACCTGTAGTACCAGCTAGAGCTAGTCAGGAGGCTGAGGCAGGAGAATCGCTTGAACCTGGGAGGCGGAGGTTGCAGTGAGCCGAGATTGCACCACCACACTCCAGCCTGGGCGATAGATCGATGCACCCCCCCCAAAAAAAAAAAAAAAAAAAAAGAATTCAGCCTGGTTCCCAGAATAAACACACTGGGGGGAAGACCGAAGCCCAGCCTGCAGCCTGACACAGGGTGGCCCAGCCCATTCTAGGTTAGCTGAGTCACATCAACTTGCTTGCCTGTGACCCGGGAGCCTGAGACAAGACTGCGTCAGTCACTGGGTTTGCGGGAGGGTTTTTTGCAGCATTATGGTAGTAATAGCTGACTAGTCCATATGTTTATGACAGGTTCACTTTGTTCTCAGGACTGTCCCCAAAGGTGGGGCTGCTGCAGGGCTGGGAGTTATGTATGCAGTCACACAGAGAGGCAAGAGAAGGCGGCAGCTTTTCCTCTTGCCATGTACGTTTTTGTTTGTTTGCTAGACTAGAGTGCTGGAGTGCAGTGGCCTGATCTTGGCTTACAACCTCTGCCTCCCAGGCTTAAGCGATTCTCCTGCCTCAGCCTCCCATGTAGCTGGGATTACAGGTGTGTGCCACTGCCACCCAGCTAATTTTTTTGTAGGTTTTAGTAGAGACGGGGTTTCACCATGTTGGCCAGTCTGGACTTGTGACCTCAAGTGATCCACCCATCTCGGCCTCCCAAAGTGTTGGGAATTATGGCACGAGCCACCATGCCCAGCCCTTATCTTCCTTAAGTTCAGTCCTATCTTTTCACTTTTGATCAAAGGGAATGTTTCCCTCTTTCTAATGGAGATCACCTCCTGTCTAAGGAGCTAATCCTGTCCCAGGCCTGTAGCCCAGGCCCTGATCGATCACGGGCAAGAGGAATGGAATCATGGCAATCGGTTCACCTTGGTGCTCATTTCCTCGTGCCTGTGGCCAGAAAGGGGGCCCATGAATCACAGGGGCACCCAGTGGTCAACCCAAATCAGATTTCCGTCAGTTAGGATGGAATTGGAGCAGGGCAATTGAGTGGGAACCCACGGGACTGGACACAGACTCCTGCTGTCCCACGAAACTGGTGATCAAATGTCAGACGTGTAAAGCACACGTCAAATGCGTAAGTGGGAAAACTGCACTGTGGTCCTTGTTTTCTTGCAATTCCAGTAGGTCCTCCCTGCATTTGCATCTCGAAGGCAGTGGGGGACTGCCAGGTTGTCATTCCCGAGACTGTTTTTAATTTTTTTTTTTGAGACAGAATCTCGCTCTTTCATCCAGGCTGGAGTGCAGTGGCACGATCTTGGCTCACTGTAACCTCCACCTCCCAGGTTCGAGCAGTTCTCCTGCCTCAGCCTCCCAAGTAGCTGGGATTACAAGCGCCTGCCACCATGCCTGGCTAATTTTTGTATTATTAGCAGAGACCAGGTTTCACCATGTTGGACAGGCTGGTCTTGAACTCCCGACCTCAGGTGATCCACCGCCTCAGCCTCCCAAAGAACTAGGATTATAGGCATGAGCCACTGTGCCCGGCCTCACGGGACCATTTTGAAAAACAACATATAAAATGGATAAAGTCAGAGATACTCTGGTTCCTAGGGGATACTAGGGGAGATGGGGGAGTAGAAGCCCAATTTTCTCTGCCTTCCTCTTCACTCCCTCCTACTCAGGACCCCTAAGACGTGGTCGAAAAACCCAGGATTCTGTCAAAGTCAGGAAACTATTGGAAAGCAGAAACAGAGCTCACATTTACTAAGTATCTATGACATTCTAGGCAATTGGGCACAGATTTGCTCAGATAATATCCTTTATGCTCATTTTAAGAAGAAATGAATCATTGTCTGAGGCCCTACACAGCAGTAGAACCAGGATTCGACACCAGATGTCTACCTCCAAAACCCACTTTTGGTCTCAGTCACAGTGACCCCCACCCCAGCTGAGGGCTGGCCTTGGGACGGTCCCCAGCCTGGGCATTTTGGAAACAGCGCCCACTGTGGAGCCGTGTGGTGAGTGATTCTGGAGAGGCCTGGGTTTGAGCTCCAGCAGTGACTATAACTTGCTGCGTGGCGTTGGGCAAGACTCTTCACTTCGTTCGCTCTCGGTTTCCTTATCTGTAAAATGAGATGTCGGGTCTTTACATCTGTGACATCGCATGACCTAAATGTAGCCCACCGCACTTGGCCTGGATTGAGAGCTGCAAGGGAAGCCCTCCCACCACGAGGAGGCAGGAACAGCATTGAAGGGCCTGGGCCTCTCAGAGAGGAAGTGAAACTGAAGGCCTCTGCCTTCTTCCATCCCCTCTCCGCCCTCACACGCTGCCACCTTCTGAACTGATTGAAACCCAGCCAGAGCGGGCCCCGCCAGTGACTCAGCCCCTGGCCCTATCTGATTGTCACAGTCAATTCCTAGAAGTTGAAGAGAAGTCAGTTCTCTTCTGCCATTGCCACCACCTCCCACTGCAAGGCGAGTTCTAATTCTGTCCTTCAACCGCAGTCAGGAGGAAGGCAGTGAAGACCCAAGGGGCTTTCAGGGGAAAGTCTGGATTTGATGTGTGGAGGCCAGGCAGTGCTGGAAGGGGTGAGGAAGGCAGAGGACCGTCCTCGTCATGGTTGGAACCATGATGTGCACAGCTGGGGGGACGGGGGTGGGCAAGATCTCAGCTCGCCACTTATCAGCTGTGTGACCTTGGACACATTCCATCATCTCTCTTTGCCTCAGTTGTACATGAAATAAACAGGAAATCCCTCCTTCCCAATTTCACTTCTCAGAAATAACTGCTGCTAATGGTTCAGGCTCGCAGTTACCAATCCAGAAGAGACAGAGACAGAGATGGGAATTAAGATGGAAAGTAGGCAGATGCACAGAGAGCTGCTGACTCCATACACAACGGTGGGGGACACTGTACTGGAAGGTGGTTCAGGACAAGGGGAAGGGTGCAGGCTCCACTCTGAAGAACTTGGCTTTGAAGAATTTCCTATCTCCTTCACTGAACTCCAAGAGAACATAAACCCAACAAGAGCAGGAGCTCTGCCCGTCTTGCTCAGCAAGATACCCCCAGCACCTGGACTTGTGCCTGGCACACAGGCACTTGGACAGAGGAATGGCAGGAGGCCTGGAGACCTGGCTGCTGCCCCTTGACTCCAAGGCAAGCCAGTAGGTACCGGACAACAGCACCTGGTACCACGCACCCAGTTTCCAAGCACAAAAGGCACATGTTTGCTGCTTTACTTCCGTCTTCTAAATCTCACTCAAAATGCCTTTTTTGTTTTTGAGACAGAGTTTTTCTCTTGTTGCCCAGACTGGAGTGCAATGGCGTGATCTCAGCTTACCACAACCTCTGCCTCCCAGGGTTCAAGCCATTCTCCTGCCTCAGCCTCCCAAGTAGCTGGGATTACAGGCATGTGCCACCATACCCGGCTAA
This sequence comes from Cebus imitator, assembly GCF_001604975.1. NCBI lineage: Eukaryota > Metazoa > Chordata > Mammalia > Primates > Cebidae > Cebus > Cebus imitator. The sequence goes on along the minus strand of NW_016107521.1, from coordinate 2,144,119 downwards.
TTTTGCATTTTTAGTAGAGATGGGGTTTCTCCATGTTGGTCAGGCTGGTCTCAAACTCCTGATCTTAGGTGATCCACCGGCCTCAGCCTCCGAAAGTGCTGGAATTACAGGTGTGAGCCACCACGCCGGCCCCAAATGCCTTTTTTTAAGTTTGAGATGGAGTTCTGCTCTGTCACCCAGACTGGAGTGCAGTGGCACAATCTCGGCTTACTGCAACATTTACCTCCGGGGTTCAAGCGATTCTGAGGTAGCTGGGATTACAAGTGCCTGCCACTGCCTCTGGCTAATTTTTGTATTTTTGGTAGAGACGGGGTTTCACCCTGTTGGCCAGGCTGTTCTCGAGCTCCTGACCTCAGGTGATCCGCCCACCTTGGCCTCCCAAAGTGCTGGGATTACAGGCATGAGCCACCGCACCCGGCCTCAAAATGTCTTATGACCCACACTACCCCAGAGCTATGGAGGGAAGGGAATCTAGGAAACATAGTTTCAGTTTAGTCAAGTTGTCAATAATACAAAGCCACCTCAGTTCAGATTATCAAGATGCCTTCAGATTGTACTGTGGCAGAGAGCAGGAGAGTTAGCAGCACCTGGGCTTTAGACGGTGAATGTGGACTGATGTCTGCCCGTGTGAATATGCACTGCTCTGCCCCATCTTTCTGATGGGTATAGAAACGAATACACTCTCCAGATCAATCGCCACCTACTAAGTGCCAGAGGTGATGACAATCTGTTCAGTTAAGATGCCACATCTGGCATAGCAGCTGTGATTGGTCCTACCACTTAGTTATATTTGCAGTGATTTACCCTCTTCTGCCATGATCCCCCAGGTGTTTAAAAGGCTCTCTTGGTGACCTAAATGGGGGCATGATAGGAACCACCATTCCTGCATCCTTTAAGTCTCTGAGGGTGGCTCTCATCTCTGCGATTGCTTCTAATATGCAGTATCACTTCTGATTTACTATCTTAGCAAGGCTGGAGCAGTTCATTCTAACATGCCCACCTCTATGAGCCCCCCCCCCTTTTTTTTTTGACAAGGTCTCACTCTGTTACCCAGTCTGGAGTATAGTGGCACAGTCACGGCTCACTGCAGCCTCAACCTCCTGAGCTCAAGCAATCCTCCCACCTCAGCCTCCTGAGCAGTTGGACTACAGGTGCGCACCAGCACACCTGGCTAACTTTTCTCCTTTATTGTAGAGATGAGGTCTCACTATGTTGTCCAGACGGTCTTGAGCTCCTGGACTCAAGCAATCCTCTCACGTCAGCCTCCCAATGCGCTGGGATGGCAGGCGTGTGCCACTGTGCCTGGCCAGCTTTTTTATTCTTTCCCTGAAACTTTGCCATGGCAGTTTTGGCATCTCCATCTCATTTGCTGTAGGCTCACTTCATGTCCAAGCCTCAAGCCGTAGCCCCAGCAGCATTATAGAATGGGAACAGGGCTCCAGAGTCACAGGAGAGTGTCCCGTAGATCCTCACATCCAAATCACCTTATATCTCTGTCCTCTAATATAAAGTCAGGGGTGTTCTCCTAGTTCCTACCAGTACACATGACCCTGCTCCTGCATAATTCATCTCTTCCTACTAAAGAAAGTCTAGATTATGCTAAGACCTGACCCTAGTTATTGGTCTGAACAGCAGTTGGGGAAAATTGAGGTTGTTATGGAAGAATCCACATTATCTTGAGAAGCAAAGCGTTCAGCTCAGGTGAGCCTTTGCTTTGTCTCCCACCAAGGGGAGGCTGCTCTTCTCTAGCAAAGAGGATGGGGGGGCCACTTCTACCAGTGTAGGCTTTCAGGAGAATCTGAAGGTCTGGTTTAATAGGAATACCCCCACAAATGTTCCCCTTCTAGGTCTCAGGGTCCTAGTATTTCCCTATGGGCTCTCCGATTTGAGGACAGAAGTCTTTCTGGGGTTGTGCATTTAGCCCCTGTGTACTGCCACTACTTTTTCAATCAGATCTTAGGTCTAATTTTCAGCACAGTCTGCCCTCTGGCTTCAGGAGTTAATGGTCTATTTCAGCAGTCCCTTTTAGCAGCACCCTGTAAGCCTTCTGGCTTTCACACCTGGACATAAATTGATAATTGGCTAACCTGAGCTGTCATTTTCTTTATTTAGGGCCTTAATTGCACTTAACTTCAGACAAAGAACTCTGCAATCCTTAGAGTTACCATTGCCTCCATCTCTCAACTGCTAGAGATATACCACTGTGCTTCCTTCCACCTACAAATCTTTCCAATCTGATCAGTTGACAGCCTTAGCAAGGGCGAAGCTACAGCACATCAGGGGTTACCACCACTTCGCTTACCACCAGCAATGTGGTTTTTATTGCCACTTGACTGCGAGTGATTGCATCTCAGAAGCCTATCTTGAGAACCTACTTCCTAGGACCATTTGCAATACCAATTGTCTTAGGTTATGTTCTCCTAAAGGCAGATCCTGAGATCAGCTTTAAAATAAACTAGCTGCTTACACTTCATCCTCAACTCAGGATCTGCTTCCAGGGGAATATAACCTAAGACAGTTGGTATTGCAAATGGTCCTAGGAAGTAGATTCTCAAGAAGGGCTTCTGAGATGCCATAGGGAAACGGGGAAGCAACACGAAGAAGGAAAGCAATAAAATACTTGTTAATTACCAGGCTCCTGCTACGGGCAACTGAGGCTCAATCTCACTGGGGAACTGATGGAGTGGAACATGTCCTAGAGCTGTCCTACTCAAAGGGGAAGGAAGCAGGTATATTTATCCTCCTGCTCCTATGCACCCTTGGCTGAATGCTATACCTGAGGGTGTTAACAACCCCACACTTCTGGCCTCAGCCAACCAACTCTGCAATATGGTGAAGAGGAAGCACTCAGGCAGAAAATCAATCCCAGGTGCTTATTCAGGACACCATCTGCATGTACCGGAAAATCAAGTACCCAGGGGATCTGGGTGGGGCACTGACTGCAGCAACAGGTCTGTTGAGTGTACAAGATATACACGCATTGAAATTATTAAAGAATAAAAATAGACCGGGCTCAGTGGCTCATGCCTATAATTCCAGCACTTTGGGAGGCCAAGACAGGTGGATCACTTGAGGTCAGGAGTTCGAGACCAGCCTGGTCAACATGGGGAAACCCCATCTCTACTAAAACTATAAAAAATTAACGGGGTGTGGTGGCACATGCCTATAATCCCAGCTACTCAGGAGGCTGAGGCAGCAGAATCGCTTGAACCCAGGAGGCGGAGGTTGCAGTGAGCTGAGATCGAGTCACCGCACTCCAGCCTAGGTGACACAGTGAGACTCCGTCTCAAAAAAAAAAGAATAAAAATAGCGAGGTTACTGAAAGCTTACTATGTGTAAGCATTTTACATGCTGTTAACGCCTTTCATCTTCATAGTAACCCTGTCAGTTTTCTGATGTTAGGATCCCCATTTTACGGGTGAGGAAACTCAGACGTGGAGATACTAAGGCAGAGATACTTGCCCAACATCCCACGGTAAGTAAATCACTATTCTTCAAGCTCCATGAGGGCTGTTGACTGTTCACCAATGTGTATTTAATAGACGTTTGATGTATCTTTGCCATGTAAAATGTATATTTACAATGTATATTTAATGGATTAAATAAATGAGACAATGTCGTATGGATGTGCAGTGAGCTCCTCGAGGACTGGAACTGGATCTTTTGGTCTTGATATTCAGAGCACCAAGCACTCAATGAGAATTTATTGAATAAATGAGTGAATGACTTAGGAAGAGGCTAAGAACTGGAAGTGTCTTCCTCTGCCACAAATAACTGTGGGAGCTTGGCTAAGTCACCTCCCTGGCTTGGCTTCAGTTCCCCATTCTAGAAACACCCCATATCAACACTGGCCTCCTACCCTTGCAGACCCTTGCTCAAGTACCACCACTGCCGTAATTCTTCAACTCTCATCGGGGCTGCCGGTCCATTGGCCCTGCCTCTTCTCACCATCCATTGGTCCCCTCCTGGCTTCGTTCATCTACTTGATTGACTCAATTTCATCTCATCATCTTCCCTTGGTGTGTGGGTTTCCTAGGGCAGATGTAACAAATTACCAGAAACTGGATGGCTTGAAGCAAAAGAGTCTATTCTCTCCCTGCTCTTGAGGTCAGAAGTCTGAAATCAAGGTTCCTCATCTCTTCCAGCTTCTTGCCCCAGGTGTACCTTGGCTTGGGGCTGCATAACTACAGTCTCTCCTCCATCTTTACATGACCTTTGCTTCCTGTGTGTCTTGTCTTCTGGCTTTTATAATCCAATCTGTTATTGGATTCAGAGTCTACTGGAATAATCCAGGATGATCTCATCCTGAGATCTTTAATTACATCTCCATAATTTAATTACATCTCCAAAGACTGCCCCCACCCTTTTTTTTCTGAGACAGAGTCTTGCTTTGTCACCCAGGCTAGAGTGTGATGGTGCAATCCCAGCTCACTGCAACTTCGCCTCCCAGGTTCAAGTGATTCTCCTGCCTCAGACTTCTGAGTAGCTGGGATTACAGAGGCACGCCACCACGCCTGGGTGATTTTTTTGTATTCTTAGTAGAGACAGGGTTTCACCATGTTGACCAGGTGGGTCTCGAACTCCTGACCTCAAGTGATCCACCCACCTTGGCCTCCCAAAGTGCTGGGACTACAGTCATGAGCCACCATGCCCGGCCCAAAGACCCTTTTTCTAATTAAGGCTACATTCCCAGGTTCTGGGGGTTTGGCTATGGATATATCTCTCTGAGGCACCATTCAATTCACCATACCCAGTGACTTCCCGACTGTGTGCCTGCGCCATTGGAGAAAATCACACAACTAAGCTGCCGGGTTTCACTCTAAATTCATGACCACAGACCCCAAATGGGCACCTGAAGCTGCCCCACGGAGTCTTCTGTGTTTCTTTTTTCTGGAGCAGGTATTTCCTATCTTTTCGCTTTTCAAATGTCTCACCTCCTTGCCACCTCATCTCTCGCAATAGATAACCACGCCCCAGACACCACCGACCAAACAGATACCCAAGAGGCGTGGCTGCCTTCTCAGCCTTGCCCCATCCTGCGAACCTATCAAATCTGCCTTGGTCTTTGTGTCCCCACTCCTGGCACCCAGAGGCCCTGTCCCTTCTCTTCCCAGAGGCCAATGCCATGACTTGTGCTCTGAATCCCATTCCTTCCCACCATTTTTTGTTTTGTTTTGTTTGAGACAGAATCACTCTGTCATCCACACCTCTGTCATGCAGTGGCATGATCTCAGCTCACTGCAACCTCTGCCTTCTGGGTTCAAGCAATTCTCCTGCTTCAACCTCCCAAGTAGGTGGGTCTACAGGCGCATGCCACCACATCTGGCCAATTTTTATATTTTCAGTAGAGACAGGAATTCACCATATTGGCCAGGCTGGTCTCGAACTCCTGACCTGAAGCGATCCACCCAGCTTGGCCTCCTAACCTGCTGGGATTACACGCATGAGCCATTGTGTCTGGTCCCCCTTCTCACCTTTTCAAGGGCTTGAATCACTGTCACCCAGGCTGGAGTGTGGTGGTGCAATCCTGGCTCACTGCAACTCCACCTCCCAGGTTCAAGTGATTCTCCTGCCTCAGCTTCCCGAGTAGCTAGGATTATAGGTACACACCACCACACCTGGCTAATTTTTGTATTTTTAGTAGAGACAGTGTTTCACCATGTTGGCCAGGCTAGTCTCAGACTCCTGACCTCAGGTGACCCACCTCAGGCAACCCACCTCAGGCCTCCCAAAGTTCTGGGATTCCAGACGTGAGCCACTGTGCCTGGCCCATTTAATTTTTGTACTATTAATTTTGAGAGCTTTCATTTTTCATTTTTCACTTTAATTTTTATTTTTTAACACTTCACTTTTTAGAACAGTTTTATGTTTACAGGTAAAGAAGCAGAAAGTACAGATAATTCCCATACACTCCACCATCTCCAACCCCACTACTTCCCCTATTACGAACATCTTTTTTTTTTTTTTTTTGAGACGGAGTTTCACTCATGTTACCCAGGCTGGAGTGCAATGGCGCGATCTCGGCTC
>NW_016107521.1:2130868-2137143 GCF_001604975.1 Cebus imitator | reverse complement strand
TTTTTTTGAGACAGACTCTCACTCTGTTACCCAGGCTGGAGTGCAGTGGCACGATCTCAGCTCACTGCAACCTCTGCCTCCCAGGTTCAAGTGATTCTTCTGCGTCAGCCTCCCAAGTAGCTGGAACTACAGGCACGTGCCACTATGCTCAGCTAATTTTTTTGTTTGTTTATTTTTTCGACAGAATTTTGCTCTGTCACCCAGGCTGGAGTGCAGTGGCATAATCTCGGCTCACTGCAACATCCACCTCCCAGGTTCAAGCGATTCTCCTGCCTCAGCCTCCTGAGTAGTTGGGATTACAGGTGTTGCCACCACGTCACACTAATTTTTTGTATTTTTAGCAGAGACGGGGTTTCACCATGTTAGTCAGGCTGGTCTCGAACTCACAACTTCGTGATCCGCCCACTGCCGCTCCCCAAAATGCAGGGATTACAGGCCTGAGCCACTGGGCCCGGCCTTTTTTTTGTATTTTTTTAGTAAAGCTAGGGTTTCACCATATTGGCCAGGCTGATCTCGAACTCCTGACCTCGTGATCCACCCGCCTTGGCTTCCCAAAGTCCTGGGATTATAAGCATGAGCCACCGCACCCGGCCCATTTTAACCATTTTTAAGTGGCATGAAGTACATTCAAATTTTCATGCCACCATCACCACGATCCATCTCCCAAATCGAAATCCATACCCTCTAAATGCTCACTCCTCATTCCTACAGCCCGTTTCTTTTCATTACGGAATAATATTCCATGGTCTGGATAGGCCACAGTTTGTTTATCCACTTACCTATTGAAGGACATCTTGATTCTTCCCACACCTTGCCCATTATAAATAAAGCTGCTATAAATATTTGTGTGCAGGTTTCTGTGTGCACATAAGTTTTCAAGTCATTTGGGCAAACACAAAGGAGTGTGATTGCTGGGCCTCTGTCTGACTTTATTCATCAACCACATTGAGCACCTGGAGTGCAGCAGGAGCCAGGCCCAATACTCTATGTATGTTACCTTGTTTAATAACAACCCACGATATAGCTGGACGCAGTGGCTCACACTTGTAATTCCAGCACTTTGAGAGGCTGAGGCGGGTGGATCACCTGAGGTCAGGAGTTCAAGATCAGCCTGACCAACATGCCGAAACCCCTGTCTCTACTAAAAATACAAAAAATTAGCTGGGCATGGTGGCGCAAGCTTGCAGCCCCAGCTATTCCAGAGGCTGAGGCAGGAGAATCTCTTGAACCCAGGAGATGGAGGCTCTAGAGAGCCGAGATGGTGCCACTGCACTCCAGCCTGGGCATCAGAGCAAGACTCTGTCTAAAAAAAAAAAAAAACCCACAGTAACCCTGAAAACAGATGCGGTCATCCCCAAATTACCGAGGAGCAAACTGAGGCTTGAGGAAGTGAAAACACTTGCCTGTGTTCACATATCTGTGAACTGGCATGGCCAGGACGCCAATCCAAGCTTTCAGATTTGGAGACCCGTGCATGACTGAGTTGGGGGCGGAGCGATTATTTCCAGCTTGCTTTTCTAATCGGTATGTTGTTGCTCCCTTTCTCCTTTTGACAAAACAAACAAGTTCGTTTTCGGATCTGATTGTTCTCAAAGGAATGTCCTTTCCTTCTCGGTTACTCTCAGTTTAATTGGAACCGTCCTCTGACTCACGAATGACCTACTTTTGGCTAATAAAGGGACCTCTCCACCTCCACAAACGCTGTCTTCTGAATCCCCTTCCTCACCCAGCAGCATTCCTGGACTCGCTTGGAAACGACTCCTGGTTGTGGAAAAACAAACAACTTCAAGTGAATAAATCCCTTTCTCTTACGAGACCTCCCGTGTGTGTCCTGTGATTGTGGGGTCCCTGGGGACCAGGAGCAGGGCAGGCACGTAGGGAGGTGTTGACAGCAGCAACCTCCGTGGTGGTTTTCTTTATGGTCCATAGTGCGCGTGGGCAATAGAACTGAAGTTCACAGGGTCACATCACCCTGGACCCAAAGGAAAACACAACCAGAAAAAAGACTGGGCCCACCCATGCCAACAGCTCAGCCAGGCCCAGCCAGCAGCCCCCAGTGGCCTCCCCTTCCTTCCCCACCCCGGCCCATTCCCTCCATCCCCAAGCCCCCTTAAGTACCAATAATGGAAGTGCTTACCAGGCCCCGCAACAATTCACCCTTATCTTTTATTTATAGCTGACAAAGCTCCAAGCAGGAAAAATATAATCACACTTTAAATAATGGAAGTTGTAGGTATTAGAGCTACACGGGCAGTTACCGGGGTTGCGGCGATGTCTCCCTGCAGACCTGATGGGGCGCATGCCGACTGCATTTTTAATTTTTAAAACATATTTCTTCCCAAATTATTCCGCGTTACCGAAGAGCCACATTTATGGAGGTGATAAATTACTGTAATAAAGTGCCTCTTCCTCAGATATATAGGAAGAAGCCGCGTTGAGCACAGCCCAGCATAGGCAGCCCCGAGAGAGCGGTGAGAAGTCCCACCGCCTCGCTCCTCGCTTTAATTATTTGGCTGATGTGTCCTACATTTTTAATATAGTCACAAGTTTTCTTTAAGCAAAGAATTCGAACCAGGCACTAATTTGTATTCGTGTGTGCCAGTGCCTGCAAAGACATACGTATGTGAGTCTCTGTGTGTGTACCCTTGGGCGGTGAGACATGCGTGATTGCAAACCTGTGTAATGTGCATGTGTGTGTGAGCATGTCTGTGATAGGCATGCATGTTTACATGTGCAAGTGTAGGGGACGGCCAGATAGGATCCACACGTGGGTGCGTGGGAGTATGAACAGATCCCTGGCTCTATTGGGCATGCATGTATGAACACATTTACATGGATATAGGTGCATCAACTAAACACACATTTTTGCGTAGACCTGTGCGCACAGTACGCATACGTGCATGGATTTGTGCAGGTCAGAGAACACTACCGTGGATGTGTGTGTTCAGGCAGGGCTTTCTAGGCTGATCTGCCTTCTTGCAGACCTTTGTGTGCATTCGAACCTTTTCTTCTGCATTGAACCACCTCCCCTTCTGTCTTCCCTCCTTCCCCAAACTTGTACCTGGAGCAATGCCTGGCACTAGGGAAGCGTCGGACACGTGTTATTTTCATCAGTGTGGTTCCAAATGGACTTAGAAAGCAGTGCTGGCTTCTGTGGCACCTACAACTGCCCTGTCACCCCACTTTACAGATGAGGACACTGAGGCCCAGGAAGGATCACACAGCTAGATGGGACAGAGCCAGGACCTGCATCTAGGTCTGTGGCCACAGTGCCTGCATCCTCTTCTGCACCATGCTGCTGTGGGCCCTCTCTGTCTTTCTCTGTCTCTCTGTCTTTCGGTCTCTGTGTCTCTCTGTCTCTCTCAGTCTCTCTTTCCGCCTAATGTTCTCCCCACCCAGGTGCAGCTCTCCAGAGGCCGATGCAGGTAGTGGATGAAACGGGGACACATTTTTAACAAACATGGGTTCAAATCCCGGTCTGCCATTTGCCAGTTATGTGACTGTGCTGGGTCTGTGGCATCGTTCCCTGAGCCTCAGTTTCCCCACCATCTCCTGAGGACTTTGGGGACACTTGTTGAGAAATGCTGAGTGTATGATAAAGTGTATTGTTTGCTAAGAACAGTGGCAAGGCAAACCTGGCTGCACCCCCGCCCCCAGTGGAAAACTACTTGGGGCATTCTAAAGTAGCAAAATAGTATATGTTTATCATGCACCGGTAAAAACAATTCTTTAAGCACGGGATATGTGACTGTGCCCCCGGGGCTCCCTCGTGGAGAACTTTCTGGTTTGTCTTTGATCAGTGGTAGGCAGGCACCAGCTGTCTACCTAGTTTATCTCGGTTCTATGAGCAGACACAGAACACCTGTTTGTTAATAATAATCACCTGTTCAGAGAGAAGAACTGCGTGGTCAGAGTCTGCTCAAGGCCCTCCGCCCAAAATGCTGTCAGGCCCTGTGGCTCTCAGCTCAGAAGGCTGCTGGCCCTCGGATAGTCCCGCTTTGCTGCTCTATCTGGGTGTCTGCTTCTTAGTGCCTTCAGGGCCGCCTGGGTGGGGGTCTCTACGGCCGAGCTGGACCCTACCGTCTAACTGGGCAGCTTTGCCGTAACACTCCAAGAGCTTCAGCTTTGAGGCTCCTCACTCGCCCGGGCCCATTTGGAATACAAATTCACTTTCACAGGTAGGTTTGAATGTGATTCTGTTGTCTTCAGGCTTCCCCACTCCAGTCTGCCCCAGGACTGACTCTCAGATCCTTCCAGCCGGGATGAAAGACCAGGGGCAGGTGGCAGAGCATCCCACCCCACTCCTGTACTCTGTCTAGAGGTCGGGGCCTGCCCAGTGTCCGTTCTCCTACCACAGATGGGGACACGGGGGCCTGGCAGGGTGAAGGGACTTGAGGACACCATACAGTAAGTTAGTGTCACAGCCGGTCTCCCAGCTTCAAGGCCAGGGCTTTCTATTCTGCTGTGGGTAAGGGGTGCACAGGGCTGGCCAGGGGGACAGGGCCTCTTCTTCACTTATGCGTGCTGTGGGCTGGGGCTCAGAGTGACGTGGTGCCTTGCAAGGGGGCTGGGGCAGCTGTGGGTGGGGGCGCCCAGGGATTGCTGCTAAAGTCAGTAGCGGCTTCCTCTGAAACGCCTCTGTGGTCTGTGGAGGGGAAGGAAGTGGAGGCCCGGAAACGGGAGGGGGCAGCGGGCTGAGGCTGAAACTTCTGCCGGCATAGCAGAGACCAAGCCGGGCACCCCCCCCCCACCCAGACACAACATTTGGCCTCAGCCAAGCTGCAGCCTTGGGGCTGCAACCAGGATGGCCCGGGAAGCTCAGGCCCAGCCCTAATATGGCCACCCAGAGGCTAGAGAATCCCTCCAGGTCACTCCTTGCTGGGCGGCTTCCCCTCGTCAAGGCAACGGCCACTTCATGTGCCATTCCCTTTGCCTGGAATGACCCTCTACCTTTTCCTTTAGTACCCAACACCAGTGTCACCTCTTCTGGGAAGCCTTCCCTGACCACCTGCTGCGCACACACACACCTACACACATACAGGCAGGACAGCCAGACCTCCATCAGGAATAGCGGCATTCACTCTGACGGCGGCGTTCATCCGGTGCTTCATGTTTACTGACCGCTCTGCATGGATGATCTCATTGAATGTTTACAAAAACACAATACGTGGCTCTATCAATAGCCTCGTGTTACAGATGAGTGAACCAAGGCTCAGATGAGCAACTTCCCCACGGTGGCATAGTCAGAAAATAGCTGAGTGGGGAGTGTGACCCAGGTCTGACTCCACAGCTGGGTCATTTATCCAGGCGCCCTCCTCTTAGCCTGGGATGGGAACAGTGATGTGCCTCACACCTGCTCCAAGGAGGCTACAATGTGACACTAGCAAAGCTTCATTTTCAGCCTTGCCCTTCCCAGCACCCCCCAAATAGCTGGGAGCTATAGAGTACTCCAGGGGGAGAGGGAAGCCAGCCTGTAATGAGGAAGCATTTCCATGTAAACATTTCTGGTAAACCGTGTGAAGAGATCTCAGAAGTATCTCCAAGCCCTCGATACTGTCTTGGGTTTTGTTTTCTCCTTCTAAATAAATGCTTTTGAACCTAATTTTGTATTCTGTTTCTAAAGATGGGGCTTCCAAAATTGAAACGCTTCAGATTCCACAAATCCAAGGTCCCTCCTGCGGTGCCCTGTGACTTAACCACTGCACTGCCTGGACCCACCCAGTTCTCTCCAAGACCACTCTCACTGTGCTGGGGTTTTCTGTTGATGGATCTGCCCCACTACCCGCCACTCCCATAACCCCCACCCATAGATGGCCTGTGAGATCCTCATGGGCAGAGGGCAGGCCCTGGTTTCTTGGTACCCTAGAGACTGCTTAGTACATAGAAGCCCAGGACAGATTTGTTATGAGAGGGAATAAATGAATGAGTGAATGAATGGATATGGTCCCTTTAATGCCATCAGGAAGTATGAGAGGTTTAACTCCAGCTTTAAAACTCCAGGTCAGCTGGGCACAGTGGCTCAGGCTTTTAATCTCAGTATTTTTGGAGGCTGAGGTGGGCAGATCGCCTGAGCCCAGGAGTTGAAGACCAGCCTGGGCAACATGACAAAACCCCATCTCTGCAAAAATTACAAAAATTAGCTGGGTGTGGTGTCATGCACCTGTAATCCCAGCTACTGTGGAGGCTGAGGTGGGATAATTGCTTAAGCCCCATCAGTCAAGACTGCAGTGAGCTGTGATCACACCAGCCTGGGTAAGAGTGAGACCCTGTCTCAA
>NW_016107521.1:2119164-2130573 GCF_001604975.1 Cebus imitator | reverse complement strand
AAAAAAAAAAAAAAAAAAAAAGTCTACAGCTATACCACCCTGAACACACTTGATCTCATCTGATCTCTGAAGCTAAGCAGGGTGGCGCCTGGTTAGTACTTGGAGACTGCCTAGGGATACCAGGTGCTGTAGGCTAGGCCAGGTGCGGTGGCTCACACCTGTGATCCCAGCACTTTGGGAAGCCAAGGCAGGTGGATCACAAAGTCAGGAGTTTGAGACCAGACTGGCCAAGAAGGTAAAACCCCATCTCTACTAAAAATACAAAAATTAGCTGGATGCTGTGGTGGGGGCCTGCAGTGCTCCCTGGTACTTGGGAGGCTGAGGCAAGAGAATCACTTGAACCCAAGAGGCAGAGATAACGGTGAGCCAAGATTGCACCACTGCACTCTAGCCTGGGTGACAGAGTGAGTGCATACTGTCATATGCACTCACCTGTCTCATACTCAAGGTCCATCTCCCTGTGTGCCACCCCTGCATGGCTGGGGAGGGCAACTGACAACTGGCACAGGGTTCAGCTGAAGCCAGTCTCTAGCAAGGAGGCCCAGAGCCCCTCTGACCACCTGCTCCCTACAGAGGCGGCACTCCAGCCCCCAGGCCTGAACCTCAAGCCTTCAGCAGGGCCCATGGCTGCCCCCCATCACCTTGGAAGCCCCTGAGGAAGAGGCTCTTGAGTGCAGCTGCAGCCGGTCAGACGCCTCCTCTGGAGAAGAAGGAAGTGAAAGTGCTGCGGTGGGTGAGTCATCGGACGGTCCCCCAGGAAGGATTGGTGCCATGAGTGGCATAATGGGGACAGGCTGAGTGGGAAGAGACACCAGGGTTAGGAGCCCTTTCAGTGTCCTCCGGCAAGGCCCCAACTCACCTCCTGGCCCCTCCCAGACACTGGGGTCTTCAACTTAGAGAAGAGAATGCCTTGGACACACCCTGTCTGTGCTAGCCTCTGAAAGGGGTAGAAATTAGACACGGTCCACTGCAGAGGGGGCAGATGGGGAGGTCACAGAGTCTAACTGGGTGCCACCAGGGCAGGGCTCTGGTATGCTGGCCACTGCCTGGCAGTAATGATGGCCCACAGCAAGCAGGTTGGTCCCCTGCCGTGGTCAGGGTGTGAATTCTGGATTTGAACCTCATGTCCTCAAACCCGGCTCTGCCCCTCACTAGCTGCGGGATCCCAGGCAAGTGGCTTCTCTCCACACCCTCTCCTTTCTCTGCTGTAGAGCGGGATCATAGTACTTAATGCATAGGATGGGCAGGACACGTTTGGATACATGAACGTATGTGAAGTGAATAGAAGAGTGTCCGTTCCCAGGAAACCCACAATAAACGATGACTATTGTATCACCGCTTATTCAGCGTCTTATCAGGAAAACTGAAATGCCGTAGGTTTGAACAGAAGGAATTGGAGTGCAATGGCACAATCTCGGCTCATTGCAACCCCTGCCTCGATCTCCTGAGTAGCTGAGATTACAGGCACGCACCACCATGCACAAATACAGGGGCTTGTCTTCCGATGGAAGGACTGAGAAAACGGAGCGGTGCAGCCTCCCCGGGATAGGACTTTGCAGATTCTTCTTCCGACTGATGCCATCCTCAATCTAGTTGCTTTATTTCTCAGAGCCTCAATATTTTCACGTGTAAAATGGGGGAAAAAAAGGACTTTTTTTTTTGATGGAGTCTTGCTCTGTCACCCAGGCTGGAGTGCAGTGGCATGATCTTGGCTCACTGCAACCTCCGTGCCCTGGGTTCAAACAATTCTCCTGCTTCAGCCCCCCTAGTAGTTGAGATTACAGGCATGCTACCACACCTGGCTAATTTTTGTATTTTTAATAGAGACAGGGATGTTAGCCAGGCTGGTCTTGAACTTCTGACCTCAGATGATTCGCCTGTTTCAGCCTCCCAAAGTCCTGGGATTACAAGTATGAGCCACCGTGCCCAGTCCATATTTTTTTTAATTATTATTTTTTGAGACAGAGTGTCAAATTGTTGCCTGGGCTGGAGTACAATGGCACAGTCTCGGCTCATTGCAACACCTGCCTCCTGTGTTCAAGCAATTCTCCTGCCTCGACGTCCTGAGTAGCTGAGATTACAGGCACGCACCACCATGCACAACTAATTTTTTGTATTTTTAGCAGAGACAGGGTTTTGGCATGTTGGCCAATCTGGTTTTGATCTCCTGACTTCAGGCAATCCACCCATCTTGGCCTCCCAAAATGCTGGGATTACAGGTGTGAGCCACCGCACCCAGCCCTTATTTTGTTTTTAAGAATGAAATAGGATACTGTAGGTACATGTTTGGTAGAGTGCTGGCTTCGTGTGAGGACTCAATGATCATAGTAATCACGTCCACTACACCTAGTTCTCATGACAGTTCTATGAAGCAAGTATTGTGATCACTATTACTCCCATTTGACAGAAGAGAAAATGGAGGCAGGGAGAGATCAAGTCATGTGACTAGTAAGTGGCAGAGCTGATCTGAACCAAACTGTTGGGCTCCTAGGTCCCACCCTTATCCATTACACTACGCTCCCTTCCCATTTTACCATCAACAGCTCTCTCTCCAGCCCACCTCACCCAAACTCAACGCCTCTCTCCTTCTCAGAATTTTACCCAGGGCCTCCCACTCAGTTTAATAACCAGCATCTGCTCCCAAGGGTAACACCTGACACCTAACGTCTCGACTTTTTCCCAAGCCTGGGGCTCTGCAGTCACCAGGGTTTGAGCCCTGACTGCCCATTTTCCAGCCGTGGAGCTTGTAGAAGCTACTTCCCTTCCTAAAGCTTCCATTTCCTCAACTGTGGCATGGGGAGGGTGGCTTCAAGTTGTCCATGCGGTTGGGCTGTGGCAGGGACAACTTGAAGCCACGCTCAGGGAGTGCATCGCACTGGGAGCGTCTGTGTTCAGTGTGTTCCCTGGAAGCGTATGTGTGTTCAGTCCATGAAACTGATCAACAGTTAATCATATCCACAAAGTCCTGGGGATGCTGCCAAGTATTTCTTTGCTTTTCCCAACACGTTCTCAGCCCCTGCAGTTTGCATCCTGGGCAAGTGTGCTGGGCAGTCCTGCGTGCTTGCCCCTCTCCTGCAAACTGCTTTTCCCAGTTTCCTTTGCCAACTGGCTTCCTGCTAGGTTGGGCCAAGGGGAAGCACTGGCAGGAGATTGGAGTGGGGGAGGGGACAATCTGGGTATTTCTCCCTCCCTCTGCTTAGGGAGGGAGTGGGGTCTTGTTTCCCCAGCACAGGCTGCTCTTGTCTGTGCCTTTGCTTCTAGAGAACACCCATTCATCTGCAGTTCCAAATCCCCAGGTGGCTCTGAGGGTTCAAATTGCCCCTCAGCAGTGTCACTGCCTGTTCCTTTTGTCTCTCCAGCCCTAAGTGGCTGTATCTTTTGCCATTGTGGGACAAGCAATTGCCTCACCATTTGCTGTTTGGCTTTTCGATTCTTCCCTCTTCCAGGTAACCAATTCCCTATATTAAATTCCCTCTGCTGGATATACCTAGAGTGGTTTCTGTTTTTCTGGCTGGCCCAGACTTTTACAATGGGCATCCTCTGCCCAAGAATTGCCTCCCTCTTCTCCAGTTCCAGAGTTTTTATCCTAGAGGGGCAGCATCAGACCCCTGAGGTCATGGCATAGGCGGGACTGATGGAAGAGGCTCTAGCTCCTTCTAGCTCTTCCCAGTAAACCTCACAAGACCGCAAAGCTTTCTCACGCTACCACTGGCTGTCTCTTGTGACATAGGTGGAGTGGCATTGCACTACTGTGTTATCTCTTTACCTTCCCGAAGACTTACTGCACAAAGTGTAGGTGGAGCTATTGAGAGTCAGGGGAGAGAAGAAAGTGGTGAAGGGGGCCAAGAGCCCACTCCTGCCACACTAGCAAAGCGCCTGGTACAGGGTAGGCATTCAGCAGGGTATCCATTCCCCCGTCTTCAGCATCTGCTGAGACTCAGGCTGGAGCCTCAAATATTGGAGCCAGCCCTAAGGGGAATGAAGGCTCATTCCATGCCAAGACAGCTGCCCCAGGGTTCCATTCCTTAAGGAGCAAAGGAGTGGGGACAGACTCCTTTCTGTGAGGAGTGGGGTGGTACTGTCTCCCACCCAGTGTCACTGGGACTCCTTTTGGAGGCTGCTCAGAGGTCCTCCCACCTTGGCCTCCCCACTCCCATCTGCTCTTCCAGGTTCCTGGGCAGAGGCACACCAGTCAGTCCCCTTCCTCCAGCCCATGCTGGAGGCATGATGGAAGGCAGTGGTCCCTCAGGCCCTTGCTGGGCCTGCTCTATCCCAGGATTTGGGTCCCTAGCTTCACCTGTCACTTCAAAGCTTCCTGCCCCTCAGCCAGAGACCGAGGTAAATTCTAGGCGTTCTGAGCTCTCAGTGTCCTCATATTTGCGTGTTCTTTGCGACATGGTACCCAAGCTGCTGCAGAGGTAGGAGAAGCCAGAGAACTCATCCAGTCAAACCCCCTCCTCTGCGGTTCAGATGGGGAAACTGAGGTTCAGAATAGAAACTTGCTGGAAGCATGAAATTCATTGACAGGTTAGTAGGGACTAGGGGGTGAAGCATGCGATAAGCTGGGCCAAGGCTCCAGGGACATGGGTCCCACACTGGCGCTTGCATGGACATCCACGTCACCTGCACTCATTTGTAGTAAAGAGATCATGCATGTTTATAAACCATAGGACCACCATAGAGACCACAGGCCCCACTGCTGGGGCTAACACATGCATGCACACGCATATACACGTATCTCTGATGGTAAACACGCCCACCCACCGTTGTGCACACAGAAGTGTATTTACACCCACATGCACATTCATTGGCACACAATCAGAGCCACATACCTGCATGTGCCCCTACGGAATCACACACGTGTGGAGTCTCACAAATCCGCACTCTGCCACGGGCCCCATTACATACATGCACGCAAATAGATAACACACACATCAGTCACCAGGATGCCTCACACATGAGGACACACATTATACCTCCACAGACTCATGCGTGTACCACCCCACAGGCACAAAGCAGCATCCAGCATCTGACAGCCTGCTGGCGTCACTCCCCTGGGAGTAACCATGGCTCCATGCACAGGTAGAGGCAACCCAGCTCACAGGTGCCGCCTGTCCACGTGCAGACGCAGACACACAGGCGCGCCTGCACACACACACCCCTCCCCCTTGGCCAGCCTCCTCCACCGACCCCCCCATAGCCAGGTGCTCGGACGGCCTCCTTGGTGGGACCCTCTCTCTTCAAGGGGCCCAGAGCCACCTGGCTGTCCTTGGAACTAGGCGAGCACCCTGCCCACCGTGCCCACCCCCAGCCTTGTCCCCTCAACTGGGTGGCTTAGTGGAGAGAAGGCTGCCCAGAGTTCAAAGTCCAGGGGCCAATATCTTGTTTGCAGGCGCTGGTAGAAGTTGCACAGTCTGCCAGCTGGAGGGCTCAGGCTCACTGTCTCCGAGTTCCCCTGGGCTGCAGGCCCAGGCCCAGCCAGCGACCTGTTTCTCTGGAGGAGGGTGAGGAAGGTGGTTCCTCCCTCCCCTGGCTGGGGAACTAGTGGCCCAAGAGGACTCCGCCGGTCCCCAGCTATGCGTGTGACACACCTGATACTGAGATGCACAGAACTCAGAATCCCACCTGTCCTTTCCCGATGGGAAACTGAAGCTCAGGGAAGGGAGGGTTTGCCCAGGGTCACCCAGCAAGCAGGACGCCCAGCAGGACTGGCACTCAGGCTCAATTTCCTTTCTTTCTTTCTTTTTTTTTTTTTTTTCCCTGAGATAGAGTCTCACCCTGTCGCACAGGCTGGAGTGCAATGGCATGATCTTGGCTCGCTGCAACCTCCACCTCCTGGTTTAAAGTGATTCTCCTGCCTCAGCTTCCTGAGTAGCTGGGATTACAGGCACGTGCCACCACACCCAGCTATTTTTTTTATATTTTTAGTAGAGACGGGGTTTCACCATGTTAGCCAGGCTGGTCTTGTAGAACCCCTACCTAGGTGATCTGCCCCCCTCAGCCTCACAAAGTGCTGGGGTTACAGGTGTGAGCCACCACACCCAGCTCAATTTTCTTTCAAACCCTTTATCAAAAGAAACAGCATCCAAAGCCAGAGAGTCCTAATGTAAATAAGCAGAGTTACTCTGGATACAAAAGGAAGGGACCCCAGAACCCGTGAGTAGAGACCACCCTTCCCTCCCACACCTACCATGGCTAAGTCGGTTAATCAAAGGATCACTGTGCCGTATCACCAGATCATTGAGCTTAACAAATCTATACCAACTTAAAACATTTTATTTATTTATTTTGAGACAGGGTCTTGCTCTTGTCACCCAGGCTGGAGCGCAGTGGTGCGATCTCAGCTCACCGCAGCCTTAACTTCCCAGACTCAACCCATCCTCCTGCCTCAGTCCGCCAAGTAGCTGGGACCACAGGCATATACCACCACACCTGGCTAAGTTTTGTATTTTTTGTAGAGATGGGGTTTTGCCATGTTGCCCAGGCTGGTCTCAAACTTTGGCCTCAAGTAATCTGCTCACTTTATCCTTCCAAAGGGCCAGGACTACAGGCGTGAGCAACCACATTGGGCTTTTTTTTTTTTTTTTCCATTTTGTTTTAATTTGAAAAATTTTGCACTGCGTGTGTGAAATGAATTTGCAAGGCCAATATGGCTATGGGGAGTCAGGACCTGGGGCCTCCAGATCCCTCCCACCTCTGGGACCTGCAGCCCAGACTGGGCTTAGATCTCAGTTCTGTTCCCCTCCAGTGGCAGCATCAGGGACGTGGGCCAGAGACAAACTGAACATTCCTGAAAAGCCTTCTGAAGCTTTAAAAACCCATCCTGCGCCTACCTGCCTTTTCCTTCTCCCTTTCACTGCCTCCCTCTGTCTCTCCCTTCTTTCCCTTCTTCCTCCTACCTGCCTGCCTTTCTCAGGGCATCTGGTCCAAATCATGAGGCCTGAAGATGACAGTCACTGTGGACCTTGTGAAGCTAGGCCTAGGCGGCAGCCTGCTAACATAAAAAATAAGTATACACGGGGTGGAGCCGAGGTATAGCTTAGCATGGACAAGAGGATTCAGGTTTCTCCCTGACGAGGCTGGGGGCACAGATCCAGAAAGGAGGAGACCAGCTGGGTGTGGTGGCTCATGCCTGTAATCTCAGCACTTTGGGAGGCCAAGGCATGTGGATCATGAGGTCAGGAGTTCGAGACTAGCCTGGCCAACATGGCAAAACCCTATCTCTACTACAAATAGAAAAATTAGCTTAGCATGGTGGCAGGAACCAGCTTGGTAGCGGGCAGTGGTCCTTCAATGAGCTTTTGGAGAACTGCCTTTTGTCCAGTTGGGCTTTGAAGCTGTGGCAGCTTCCCCTACACCTGAAGGAGGTCCCACCCCAGGACACAGGCCCTGGCCTTGGGCATGGCCAGCCAGTCTCCTGCAGACCCACCCCAATCTCACTGGCAGCCTCCCAGCAGGAGGGGACTCACACTCCTCACAACAGCCCTTTGTGGTATAAATACATAACCCCATTTTACAGATGAGAAAATGGAGGCTTGAAGCAATGAATTGACTTGCCCAACGCCTCATAGTCAAAAAGCAACCAAACTGGGCTTGGCACACAGGTTGACAAACTCCAAGGCCAGGCTTCTCTCCTTGCTCCCTCGCCCCTTGGATCTCCCACCTGCTGACCCCAGACCGAATTGGGTACTCTGCCGGCCCCTGAGGTGGGTTGGGAGGCGGGTGTGTCATTAGAGCGTGGGATTCTGGAAGCTCCAGCCATGTGTCATTATGTCTGATTACATGAGTTCAGGCTTCTGCGTGGGCTGGTGGAGCCAGAGCGTCTCTGTGCCCAGGTAGCCAGGGAACTTCTGCAGCCAAGAAGTGGATGAGAGGCTGCGGAAGGGTTCCCCACATCTCCGGGAGAAAGCCGGCTGTCAGGCCCCTCCCTGAGCTGTGGGTTGGCCCCAATGGGGAGTTGCCATCTGTCCGTGCTTCTCTGGGCGCACTTAACCAGACTCCCACCGGGGTGGGGAATAGACTAGAAGGAAATGGCTGCACAGGGAACACAGCCCCCAGTCCCCTCATCCAGCAGCCCCAGACAGACACACTCACAAGCATACACACACACTAAACAGTAACGTGGTATTGGAACAAATACCTAGACTTTTTTCTTTTTTTTTTTTTTGTTTTAGATGGAGTCTTGCTCTGTCACCCAGGCTGGAGTGCAATGGCATGATCCTGGCTCACTGTAACCTCCACTCCCCCTGTCCCCGGGTTCAAGAGATTCTCCTGCCTCAGCCTACCAAGTAGCTGGGATTACAGGTGCATGCCACCATGCCCAGCTAACTTTTGTATTTTTAGTAGAGATGCGGTTTCTTTTTATTATTTTAGAGATGGGATTTCTTTTTATTGTTATTATTATTATTATTATTATTATTATTTTGAGACGGAGTTTCACTCTTGTTACCCAGGCTGGACTGCAATGGCGCGATCTCGGCTCACCGCAACCTCCGCCTCCTGGGTTCAGGCAATTCTTCTGCCTCAGCCTCCTGAGTAGCTGGGATTACAGGCACGCTCCACCATGCCCAGCTAATTTTTTTGTATTTTTAGTAGAGGCAGTGTTTCACCATGTTGACCAGGATGGTCTCGATCTCTTGACCTCGTGATCCACCTGCCTCGGCCTCCCAAAGTGCTGGGATTACAGGCTCGAGCCACCGTGCCTGGCCTAGAGATCGGGTTTGCCATGTTGGCCAGGCTTGTCTCCAACTCCTGACATCAGGTGATCTGACCACCTTGGCCTCCCAAAGTGCTGGATTACAGGCAGGAGCCACAGCACCCAGACAAATAACTGGACCTTTGAGTAAAGACCTGCTTACACTCTTTACTCGTCAGTTCCACTGGGTGTTCACTTTGGGGGAAGGGCAAGTGAGAAGGAACGTGGAACAGGGACAGAAAGTGTGATCATCGTCCTTCCTAGGTAGACGTGGGTGAGGGAGGCAATATTTGCACATCCTCATTTTATAAGCAGGTATTGGCCAGCGCGGCAGCTCATGCCTGTAATCCCAGCACTTTAGGAGCCTAAGGCAGGTGGATCACAAGGTCAGGAGTTCAAGACCAGCCTGGCCAAGATGGTGAAACCCCATCTCTACTAAAAATACAAAACTTAGCCGGGTGTGGTGGTGGGCACCTGTAATCCCAGCTACTCGGGAGGCTGAGGCAGAGAATTACTTGACCCCAGGAAGCGGAGGTTGCAGTGAGCTGAGATCGCACCATACCACTCCAGCCTGGGCGGCAGAGGGAGACTCTGTCTAAAAAAACCAAAATGAATAATAATAATAATAATAATAATAATAAATCCTGAGTATTGAGTGACTTCCATGTGCATTGTTCTAGGCACTGGGGTTATAAATAAAGTCCCTGTTCTCAAGGGGAGAGGGACAATAACCATACACTAAATATGTAATGTACCAGGTAATGACAAGCAGAGTGAGGATGAGGGGCTGCTGCTCAGAGATGATGATCTGGCTGGAAAAATAGTCAAACCTTTCCCCACTGACTTCCCAAACCCAGAGGATACATGGAGAAACGACTTGGGGAATAGAAAAAAGGACCCATCACCCCAGGTGCTGCCGCCGCCGCCGCCTCTTCTACTCCCTCACCTCTATTGTTGTTTTTCCTTTAAAAGTTACTTAGACCAGGTGCAGTGGCTCACGACTAATCCCAGCACTTTCGGCGGCCAAGGTGGGAGGATCACTTGAGGCCAGGAGTTTGAGACCAGCCTGGCCAACATGGAGAAACCCCATGTTTACTAAAAATACAAAAATTAGCCAGGCAGAGATGTGCGACTGTAATCCCAGCTACTTCGGAGGCTGAGGCACAAGAATTGCTTGATCCCGGGAGGTGGAGGTTGCAGTGAGCTGAGATTAGGCCACTGCACTCCAGCCTAGGTGACAAGAGTGAGATTTTGTCTCAAAAAAATATAAAAATACATTTTTTAAAAGTTACTTAAAACATACAGAAGGGGTAGAAAATTAAATGGCAAATACTCATGTACCTGCTACCCATGTTAAAAAATGAAAGGTTAGGTTTGTACAAAAAAAAAAAAAAACTTACAAATACAGCTAAAGGTCCCCTTGTTAGCCAGGAAAGGCTAGGGTATGCTGTAGTAGCAAACCCCAAATTCAATAGCTTTAAACAACAAAGATCTGTTTCTATTGCATTCTCAATCCTGTGAGGGTGGGCTAGATTGGGCTATATTCATTGCAGTCTCTTAGGAACCCAGACTGAGGGACGCTCCACTATTTTATGATGCTGTGATCGCAGCAAAAGTCTTCAAGTTTCACCAGGTAAGGAAGGGAGCAAGAAGACTCAGGCGCTGGCTCTTAGATGTTTCCATTTGAAACTGTGTTGAGAGCTTCTCGGACTATCCACCTCTCGGTCGCTTTGCTGTTCGTGATATGAGACAGACAGTTGCCGTGGGTGTCATCAAAGCAGTGGACAAGAAGGCTGCTGGAGCTGGCAAGGTCACCAAGTCTGCCCAGAAAGCTCAGAAGGCTAAATGAATATTATCCCTAATACCTGCCACCTCAGTCTTAATCAGTGGTGGAGGAAGAACAGTCTCAGAACTGTTTCAATTGGCCATTTAAGTTTAGTAGTAAAAGACTCGTTAATGATAACAATGCATCGTAAAACCTTCAGAAGGAAAGGAGAATGTTTTGTGGACCACTTTGGTTTTCTTTTTGCTTGTGGCAGTTTTAAGTTATTAGTTTTTAAAATCAGTACTTTTTAATGGAAACAATTTGACCAAAAATTTGTCACAGAATTTTGGGACCCATTAAAAAAGTTTAATGAAGGAAAAAAAAAAAAAAGAAGAAAGAAAGTGGCATACGTCAGTTCTCCTCGCGTTTCATTGGCTAAAGCAAGTCATGTGTCCATGTCCAACTTCAAACAGGAAGTGAAGTAAAATCCTCTCGTGCTCAGAAAAGAACTGAAATGGTGGTGAGCATTGTTATTACCTACCACTTTTCTTATCCCATGTTCATCTACCTTTCACTCTCATGAATAAAACCCATCTAGAAGTAGCTGTATGTCCTTTTCACCTGTGGATTTAAAAAAATTTTAGTGTGCCTGTATATATCAATAAAGAATATATAGATAGAAATCTGCCAGGCACGGTGCTTATACCTGTAATCCCAGGAATTTGGGAGGCCGAGGCAGGCAGATCACTTGATGTCAGGAGTTCAAGATCACCCTGGCCAACCTGGTGAAATCCCGTCTCTACAAAAAATACAAAAATCAGCTGGGTGCGGTGGCACACGCCTGTAATCCCAGCAACTCAGGAGGTTGAGGCATGAGAATTGCTTGAACCCAGGAGGCACACCACTGAATTCCAGCCTGATGAATAGAGCAAGACTCAGTCTCAAAAAA
>NW_016107521.1:2075417-2118544 GCF_001604975.1 Cebus imitator | reverse complement strand
AAAAAAAAAGACTGGAACTCAATGAATTAAAAAACAGAAAAATGAGAGAAAATAAATGAAACCATAAGCGGGCTCTTGAAAACATCAACAAAATTGATAAACCTTATCTTTAATCAGTAAAAAAAAAAAAGAAAGACACAAATTACCAACAAGAAAAATGAAAGGCTGGGTGCAGCAGCTCTGCCTGTAATCCCAACACTTTGGGTGTTTCAGGCAAGAGGATCGCTTGAAGCCAGGAATTCAAAACCAGCCTAGGCAACCCAGCGAGACGCTGTCTCTACAAAAAATTAAACAATTCGCTGGGTGTGGTGGCTCATGTTTGCAGTCTTAGCTACTTGGGAGACTGAGGTGGGAGCATCTCTTGAGTCCAGGAGGGAGAGGCTGCAGTGAGCATGATAGCACCACCATACTCCAGCCTGGGTGACAGAGCAAGACCTTGTCTCCAAAAAAAATAAAGAAGGAAAAGAAAAAGAAGGGCATCCCTACATATCCTATGAACATTAAAAAGATAATCAGGGAATATTGTGCCCAGCTTATGACCATACATTTGACAAATGAGATGGCTACATTTCTCGAAAGACACAAACCAGCAAAGTTCTCAAGAAGAAACAGAGAAGCAGAAAAGATAACTATTGGATACTGGGCTTAACATCTGAGTGATGAAGTAATCTGTACAACAAACACCCAATACATGTTTACCTATGTAACAAACCTTTGTATATACCCAAACCTAAAATACAAGTTTAGAAAAAGAGGGAAAAAATTACTTTTTCTCTTTCAGCTTGAGAAACCAGCAGTTAAAATTTTATTACGTCAATATGTACGCTACTTTATGTTAGCATATATGTATCAAAACCAATACAACTGTCGTCAGCACTGAAATCTAAAAAAAATAAAATGTGTTGGCTTTTTGTTTTTCCAAGACAGAGTCTAGCTTTGTCACTCAGGCTGGAGTGCAGTGGCTCAATCTCAGTTCACTGCAGCCTTCACCTTGCCAGTTCAAGCTATTCTCCTGACTCAGCCTCCCAAGTAGCTGGGATTACAGGCATGTAACACCACACCCAGCTAATTTTTATATTTTTAGTAGAGACAGGATTTCGCCATATTGGCCAGGCTGGTCTCAAACTCCTGACCTCAAGTGATCTGTCCACCTTAGCCTCCCCCAAAGTGCTGGGATTACAGGTGTGAACCACCATGCCAGTTTTTTTGTTTGTTTTTGTTTTGTTTTGCTTTGACAGGGTTTCATTCTGTTGCCCAGGCTGGAGCACAGTGGTGTAATCTTGGCTCACTGCAACCTCTACTTCCTGGGTTCAAGCAATTCTCCTGCCTCAGCATCCCGAGTAGCTGGGATTACAGGCGTGTGACACCATACTCAGCTAATTTTTGTATTTTTAGTAGAGATGGGGTTTCACCATGTTGGTCAGCCTGGTCTTAAACTCCTGACCTCAAGTGATCTTCCCTATTTGGCCTCCCAAAGTGCTGGGATGACAGGCATGAGCCACCGTGCCCAGCTGTAATCTGTTTGGCTTTGAGTACACTTTAAATGAAGCAACACCTAAGGGTATCACTGGGAGGTCTATGAACTAGGCTGTAGTACTAAAAACCAAGCAAAAATAGTAAGAAAAGCCAAGAAGAAAACATGGAAAGGAAGAAAAATAGGAGTGAGAAAATGTTGTCAGTGTAGTGCCTCACCCAGAAAATGTCTTTCATGCTGTTTAGTGATATTCTTGGTTAAAAATTTCTAAAAGTTGTGGAAAGCAAGTCAAATTTTGTTCTAGCCTTCTGCTGTGAAAAAATGAGATAACAAATATGCCTCAGATCTATTGTTTTCCAAAATATGGTGTTCATGCTTGAAATGTGCTATTGCCAAAGTTGATTTTTGAAATAAAAAAAAAAAGAAGAAACAGAAAACCCAAATAGTCCTATATATCAATTAAGGAATAGAAATTCATAGTAAATACTTTCCCATAAAAAAATTTCCCAGCCGGGTGCGGTGGCTCACACCTGTAATCCCAGCATTTTGGGAGGCCAAGAAGGGTGGATCACAAGGGCAGGGGTTCGAGACCAGCCTGGGTAAGACAGTGAAACCCCATCTCTACTAAAAATACAAAAATTAGCCGAGTGTGATGGCAGGGCCTGTAATCCCAGCTACTCAGAAGGCTGAGGCAGGAGAATCGCTTGACCATGGGAGGCAGAGGTTGCAGTGAGCCAAGATTTTGCCACTGCACTCTAGCCTGAGCGACAGAGCAAGACTCTTTCTCAGGAAAAAAAAAAAAAAAAAAAGTCCCCAGCCCAGATGGCTTCACTGGTGAATTTTACCAGTTAAATTTATTTAAAAAGAAATGTTAATTCTACAGAAACTTTTCCAGAACAAAGAGGGGGAGAGCAAAAATTCCTAATTCTGTGAGCTCAGAGTTACCCTAATACTAAAGCATGACAAAGAGATAAGAAAAGAAAGCTATAGGCCTATATCCGTAATGAATACAGACACAAAAATCTTTAACAAAACATTAGCAATTCAAATCTAGTAACATACAAAAAGGATAATATATCAAGACCAAGTGGCATTTATCTCAGGAATGCAAGATTTGTCCAACATTCAAAAATAAATCAGTGTAACTCAACATATCAATAGATATAAAAAGAAAAAGTATATGATCACCTTAATAGATGCAGAAAAAGCATTTGATAAAAATTTACTCATGATTTTTACAAAAGAAATTTTCAGCAAACTAGGAATAGAAGGGAACTTCCACAATCTGACAAATAACATCTACAATAAGACCTACAGCGAACACCATACTTATTAATGAAAGATTGCTTTCCCACTGAGATTGGAAACAATGCAAGGATCTCTACTGTTGCCACTTCTATTCAGCATTGTAATAGATGTCCTAGATAGTACAATACAACAAACAAGCAAATAAATAAATACATAAATAAATGGCAAACAGATTGGAAAGGATTAAGTAAAACTGTGTTTGTAGAGAACATAGTATCTACGTAGAAAAATATACTACAAAGCTAATAGAAATAATATGTGAATTTGGCAAGGTCGTAAGATACAGGGCCAATTTGCAAAATCAATTGTATTTCTACATAATAGTAATTTTAAAATTTAACATTGAAATTAAAAACCAATACCACTTACAATAGTATTAAAAATATGAAAAGTTAAGGGACAAATATCATGAAATAGGATTTGTGCACTGAAAACAGAAAATCATTACCAACAGAAATTTAAAAAGATCTAAATAAAAGGAGAGATATACCATGTTCATGGATGAGAAGACTCACTACTTTAACAAAATATTAACACTTCTGAAGAATTATGTTAGTACTTTCCTGATTGAAATTTTGATTTATAGTTGTTGCAATTTCAATCAAAATCCCAGTAGGCTTTTCTTCTGGTAGATATTGACAAGCTGATTTTAAATTATGTATGGAAATGCAAAGGACCTAGAATGGCCAAAACAATTCTGAAAAAGAAGGATGAAGTTAGAGAACTCACATTACTCTATTTCAATACTTACTATGAAGCTACTATAAGCAAGACGATGTGGTGATAGCATAAGATTAAACCTATGGATCAATGGAACAGAAATGAGTCCAGATATAGACCAAAATACATTTGGTCAATTGATTTTTGGTGATGAAAACATCCTAAAATTTACTGTGGCAATGGCTGCACAAATCTGTGACTATACAACAAACATTGAATTGTACTCTTTAAATGGATGAAGTGGATTTTATGCTAATTATATTGCAATGAAGCTGTTTCTTTTAAAAAATACAAAGATTGAGCCAGGTGATTCTTCACATTTCTCCCACTCTCCATTTCCTATCTTCATAGCTTTTCTTTTTTCCAACAAGTATTTCTTGGCTGATCCCAAGCAATTCTTATTTCCAGTTCTCTCTGGAAGAGAATGAATGGCCAAAGAAACGATTCTCCTGGGGAGTGGTGGGTTCAGGAGAAGCCACAAGGCAAACACAGAATCCTCCCTCTCCATGGGGCAGGCCTCGGCCCCAGGACTGGGATTAGGGTAAAGTGAACAAGGTACCCAGGACGCAAGATAAAAAGAGGTGCTCACCCAGTGGATGTAAATGAAGGTCAGCTCCTGAGAATGGCCACTTCCTTACATCTTCTTTTTTTTTTTTTTTTTGTAGTAAAACACACATAACAGAAAATTTGCTGGTTCGATCACTTTAAAGTGTATAATCAGTGGTTTTCAGTATATTCACAATGTTGTGGAACCATCACAATAATCTAATTCAAGACTTTTTCTTTTTTCTTTTCTTTTCTTCATGGTTTTTGTTGCGTTTTGTTTTGTGACAGGTTCTCCCTCTGTCACTCAGGCTGCAGCTCGTTGCAGCCTCAACCTCCCAGGCTCAGGCAATCCTCCCACCTCAGCTTCCTGAATAGGTGAAACCACAGGTGTGCGCCACCACACCCTGCTAATGTTTGAATTATTTATAGAGACGCAGCCTCACTGTGTTGCCCAGGCTGCCCTCAAACTCCTGGGCTCAACTGATCCATCTGCCTTGGCCTCCTAAAGTGCTGGGATTATAGGCATGACTCACTGTTCCCGGTCCCAAGACAGTTTGATTGCGCTAAAAGAAAACCCTTCAGTCATACGTATGGTTCCGGGTATGAGCTGGATTTGTGATCTGTGGAGCTGGGAGTAGAAGCTTCCATTTGAAATGTCTGCTCAGGTGGGTGCTGGAGCGTGGCAGGGCTTCAGGAGACTATGCCTTAGTTGGCTCTAGAGCGGCATCTAAGAAGGTGACCAGAATTTGAAGTTCTATTAAAGGAGACCCATTTATAATACACACAAGGGAGCTGACTATTGAAAGGGAGCCAGCAATGAATCTTAGGCATGCCTTTTGTGTTGAATACATTGGAATTTTCATAGATCAGGTTTGCAGCTTGGCCAAGTTCTGAAAAGTGTGAGTCCAAGCCGCACATAGGTAAAGGGAGGACTCAAGTTTCTCTGGTTTTCAGGGCACAGGGACTTTCTCCTGGGCAATCATCTCATCTAAGACAAGCCCAGGGCCTCCCACGGGGGCTTGGAGGGAGAAGGTTCCAGACTACAGAGAAAAGGGGAAACTGTGTTTTCCCCACCCACGGAGACTGAAGGTCAGACCAGATCATGTTAAAGCAAGACGATGTGGTACTCTTCCCTGGGGAATTTGTAGGTTACCAAGACTGGCAGAGAAGGGGAGGAGAGACTTTCTCTGGAGGAACAGGGATGTTCTAGACTGTCACTCAGTCCCCATGTATCGAGGGAACATTCACCCTGTGTCATGCACTTGACCCTTGGTACTTATTATTCCATTTAATTTCCCCAACAATCTCTTCACTTACAGATGAAGCCTGCAAGGATCAACAAGGTACAGTGGCTGACCAAGCCCACAGAGCAAGTTAAGCCCTGGGGCTAGGATTGGAACCCAGATCTCACGGCTCAAGTCTTGAGGCCGGCTCCGCCAAGCCTCTGTGAAGTCCCCTTGCGAGCAACCGAGAGCCAGGCACGCGGTGGTGACGGGGTCGGGGAGGGTGTTTGCAGTGGGCAGTGCTAATGTGACCCCGTGGGAGGGACATTCCTGCCTTCTCCTTTTGTTCTGTCCTGGAAAGTCCCGCATCTTTTGCAGAACTGCTTCCTAGTGTCCCTATCTGGAATTTATGCCAAGGGCAGCCAAAGGCCGAGATTGGTTTAGAGGCCTGAGAAGTGGGGCTCAGAGCAAAGGGTCCATCCCTCCTGTGTGGCCCTCCCAGCCTGGGCTCCTGTGAGTCAATGGAGGAAATCAGTGTTCATCGTCCCCCTATCCCCATCCTGAGCAGGGGTCTGGAGGCCCTGGGAAAGTCCCCTGAGCTAAGACTAACTTTGCTTGCCCAAACATAGCTGCCTGGGATTCAAAGAGACTGCAAGGGAAAAGGAGGAACTTCAGATTCAGACCTGGGTTCAAATCCTGGTTCCATACCTTACTTGCCGTGTGACCTTGGCCAATGTCCCTCACCTCTCTGTGCCTTGGTTTCTCTGTCTGTAAAGTGGGACCAACCCTCATCCTAGGGAAGGGGCTAGCCCATAGGAAGCACCTCTCATTGAGGAATGGGAGCTGGTATGAGGTTTCCCAGCATTCCCCCAGCTTCTGGAAGCCCCCTTCCAAGGCGTAGAACATGTGCCTAAGTACCAGTGCTCTGGCCTGGGCGCTGACTTGGCCCTGGGGAGCTAGCATGATGGACTAGTTATGGTCCCTGCCCTTCGGGAGCGCGAAGTCTAGGGAGGGGCAGAGCCACACATGGGATAGGGCTGCAGCAGAAAGACACACAGGGCTCCAAAAGGGAAGGAGGATCCTCCCTGAGGTCAGGGAAGACTCCACAGGGTCAGAGGCTGGGGGCAAACATCTAAACCTTTTTTTTTTTTTAGATGGAGTCTCCCTCTATCACTAGGCTGGAGTGCAGTGGCATGATCTCAGCTCACTGCAACCTCTGACTCCCAGGTTCAAGCGATTCTTCTGCCTCCACCTCCCGAGTAGCTGGGACTACAGGCACGTGCCACCACACTCAGATAATTTTTGTATTTTTAGTAAAGGCGGGGTCTCACCATGTTGGCCAGGATGGTTTCTATCTCTTGACCTTGTGATCCGCCCGCCTCGGCCTCCCAAAGTGCTGGGATTACAGGCCTGAGCCACTGTGCCTGGCTAAGTCTAAATCTTTAATAACCTGTTTGTCACAGTCACTGACCAATCAGAAAGGAAACTGGCTGTAAACAATCCACAGGACCCATCGGTGTCTACCAGCCGGATTATTAATGCCCTGGGAAGAGGCATTGATTGGGGTGCTGACGGATGAATAAGAGTTCTTTCAATGGGTGGGAGGAAAGGGCACTCCAGGCAGAGGGAACAGTATGTGCCCAAGCCTGGTGAGGGGAAAGAGCATGGCTGGAGCATAGGATGTGTGGGGGACAGTGGGGATGGGAGCACAGAGGGTTTCGGATGCCGCTAAGTTTGGGAGCCATGGTTAGGACTTCTCTGAGGTGGCGTTCCACACTGGTGACCCAGACAACAGGCACTGCAGCAGGAGTTTTCAGGGTCTGGACGCGCCTCCTCTCCCAGGCCCACAACATCTCCATGGGGCAGAGCTCTTACTAGGGCTCCAGGCGCAGGCTCCGTTCTCATGGGAGAGGGGCTCAGTCAGGAGGGCTCTAGAGAGCCTGCTGAGTGGGGAAACTGAGGCCAATGCTCAGATGTATAGGTGGGATCAAAACAGTGCAAGGTGGAGACACTGGTGACCTGAGCTTCCCTGGATTTGAGTCCTGCCCCTAGAGTGGCCCTGAGGCCTCCTGTTTGCCCAGGAAAAACTCAGGGATGTTCAGAGAGTCAGGTCCTAGCACCAGCTCTGCTGCTGATGCACTGTGACCTTGAGTGAGGTACAGACCCCTCTGGGCATGAGGGACCCTGTTGATGGCTTCCTTAGAAAGGGAAGGTGTCCCAGGCTGATCCTGTTCTGCCAGCCTCCCTGACCTGGCATCATGGAGAAAATGAGGGCTTTGGACTCAGGCAGAGCTGAGTTGGAATCTACACTTTGGAAATGGACTGAATGTTTGACTTGGACCACGTGCTAAGCTCTGGGCCTTCATTTCCTCTTCTACCAAACAAGGAATTGATTGGTGAGGTCAGTGCTGAATGGAACAAATTTAAATCTCTGGGGGGTTGGGCATAGTGGCTCAAGCCTCCAACCCCAGAACTTTGGGAGACTGAGGTGGGCGGATCACCCAAGGTCAGGAGTTCTAGACCAGCCTGGGCAACACGACGAAAACCCGTGTCTACTAAAAATACAAAACTTAGCTGGGCATGGTGGTGGACACCTGTAATCCCAGCTACTCATGAGGCTGAGGCAGGAGAATCACTTGAGCCTGGGAGGCGGAGTCGCAGTGAGCTGAGATTGTGCCATTGCACTCCAGTCTGGGCAATAAGAGCAAAACTCCTCGAAAGAGAAAGAAAGAAAAAGAGGGAGAGAAAGAGAGAGAAAGGTGGGAAGGAGGGAAGGTGGGAAGGAGGGAAGGAAAGGAAGGAAGGAAAGAAGGAAGGAAGGAAGGCAAGAAGGGAGGGAGGAAGGGAGGGAGGGAGGAAGGGAGGGAGGGAGGGAGGAAGGAAGGGAGGGAAAGAAAGAAAGAGAAAGAAAGAAAAAGAAAAAGCTCTGGGGGACTGGAGACAAAACGGCAAAAGGAGGACAGAGAGCCTTGCCTCCTCCCTTACCTCCTATGAGGTGTCCTCTGCTTGCAGAATCCCTCAACCTCAGGGCTTTCGCAGAAGCTGCAGGTCAGTGGTGAGTGAGGAGGGAGGCTGTGCCATTGATTGTTCTCCCAGGACACTTTGAGCATGAAAGGGGGAGCCGTTAGTAATAAACAGCCATAAACCTGGGCTATCCCAAGGAAACCAGAGTTTATGACGCCCCTGGTCATGGGTGGAGACTCAGATTGAAAGGAAGAGGCTGAAACGGGGACACGATTGAGGAGAGATGCCAGCAGGTGCCAGGAGGAGCAGTCTTTGGAGGGCGTGGTGCTCAAGCAGGCTCCGGGAGGCTTTTCTGTGGGAGGTACCAATTCACGCACCCCCACCCCGCACACGGTCCCTGGTGAACTTAGGGAAAGAGCTACTTTGCTTGGCAGCAGTTTGGGAGCTGGACCAGGGCTGGAGAAGTTTGGTAACCTTATGCGTCTGCTCGCTGGTTGGCTGCTTCAGTTTTTTCTTGGTTGTAACTTCCTGCAGAGACTGGTCTTGGGCTGGGAGCAGGAAGGCCCCCTTCGAGTTGGGTTAGGAAAGTAAAGTGGCTTTTACGATGCCTAGAAGGTAGTAGCTGCTCAATAAATTTCATCCCCTGCCATCTTCACCAGCAAGCGCCTTTGCTCTGGGGCCCTGGTCCACCGTTGCTTAAAGTCCCCAGAGGAACCGCTGCCTTCATACTCCCCCAGATGGCCTAAGCCCTCCCGCCTCCCAGCCCTCCCACACATGAATGCTGGACCTGGGCATGCAGGAAGTCCGCTGAGAGCCTGCAGGATTGCTTTCCTTTCCGCTTCCTTTCTCTGCCTCTCCGGTGGGGGCTGGGATGCAGCTGGTGGAGTTGGGGGGGTCTCCCCTAGACTGCTTCCCTGCACAGCCCCCTTAAAGTGTCACTCACAGCCCTGCATACCTTCATCCTTCATGCCTCCTCTGGGAACACAGGCTTCCAGAAACCTGAGATGACCAACCAGCCGGTGCAGGCCAGAGGGAGAAGGGCCCAGACAGTGAGGGGGAGAGTGAGGGGCTTGGCTTCTGCCTTTGCTGAAAACAGAAACTGCAGGCCTCCCCCCTCCGCTCTCAGCTTCTGGGACTTCTAGACCAGGGAGCAAAAAGCACTGGCTCTTGCCAGTCCTACTTAGGGAGACGGAAAAGGAGAGAGAGACGGCATTGAAGTGTGTAAAGATGGAAGAACTTTTGTCACATACACCAGGTACGAAGGTTTTCATACTGGGGACCCTTTACTGTCCCTTTAGGCTTCCAGTAGGGCAGACTACTAGCAGGACCAACAACAAACAGAGAGGCGAACTAGGATTAAGTAATGGGTCTCAACAACTGCCTTGCAACTCCCAAATATTTAATAACCAGCTCTAATTTAATATTCAGCTCCTGGTTGGGCTTGGCGGCTCATACCTGTAATCCCAGCACTTTGGGAGGCTGAGGCGGGAGGATCACGAGGTCAGGAGGTCGAGACCATCCTGGCTAACATGGTGAAACCCTGTCTTTACTAAAAATACAAAAAATTAGCCAGGCGTGGTGGCGGGCGCCTGTAGTCCCAGCTACTCAGGAGGCTGAGGCAGGAGAATCTCTTGAACTCAGGAGGCAGAGGTTGCAGTGAGCCGAGAACGCACCACTACACTCCAGCCTGGGTGATAGAGTGAGACTCTGTCTCAAAATAAATAAATAAATAAAATCAGTTCCTGCCAGCCAATGTACACCAGCTCTAGCATGCCACTGGTCCTATCTCTCCCTGTCTCAGGCCTCGATCACCTGAGGTTAGGAGTTCAAGATCATCCTGGCCAACATGGTGAAACCCTGTCTCTACTTAAAATACAAAAATTAGCTGGGCGTGGTGGCAGGTGCCTGCAATCCCAGCTACTCAGGAGGCCGAGGCGGGAGAATTGCTTGAACCCAGAGGCGGAGGTTGCGGTGAGCCAAGATTGTTCCGCTGCACTTCAGCCTGGGCAACAGAGCAAGACTCCATCTCAGGGGAAAAAAAAAAAAAAAAAAAAGATTCCTGGCCACACAGCCAGGAAGTAGAGGGACTGAGGTTCAAACCCAGGTTGGTTTCACAGCATCACACTGCCTCCAAATACATATGCCTGGGTATAGCTGGAAGCATCCTCCTCCCCCACACCCCTCCCTGGTTAACTAATGAAATTCTCCCCTTGGGGACTTTGTTCATTCCATTGATGTAAGCCCATCCTCACCTCACTACACTCTTGGAATCTTAAAATTATGGCTCATTAGGCCCAAAAGGATCTTTAGAAATTAATTTGTCCAATTCTTTTCCCTATAGATGGGGAAACTGAGGTTGAGAAAGAAGACAGGACTTGCTTGTATCAGCACTAGATATCCTGAGACTCAGAGTGCATCAGTGCAAAGGGTCTTATCAGACAGACCTTGCGTGAGTCCTGCCTCTGACATCCACTTTCTGGGCCACCTTGACTAGTAGACGTTACTTTGCTAATGTTGTTCTTTGGGTTTCTTTGAGACAAGTCCTGTGTCACCCGGCTGGAGTGCAGTGGCATGATCACAGGTCACTGCAGCCTCTATCTCCTGGGCTCAAGCAATCCTCCCACCTCAGCCTCCCGAGTAGCAAGAACTATAGGTGTGCACCCCCGCGCCTGGCTGATTTTTATGTTTTTTGTAGAGATGAGACTTCATTATGTTGCCCGGGCTGGTCTCAAACTACTGGGCTCAAGTGATCCTCCCACCTTGGCCTCCTCTAAAAGCTCTGCGATTACAGGTGTGAGCCACCATACCCAGTCAAAGTCACTTTTTAATTTTTATTATTTATTTATTTCTTTTTGATGGAGTCTCTCTGTTGCCCAGACTGGAGTGCAGTGGCGCAACCTCGGCTCATGATAACCTCCGCCTCCCAGGTTCAAGCAGTTCTCCTGCCTCAGCCTCCTGAGTAGCTGGGATGACAGCCACCCGCCACCACACCCAGCTAAGTTTTGTATTTTTAGTAGAGACGGGGTTTTGTCATGTTGGCCAGGCTGGTCTCAAACTCCTGGCCTCAGGTGATATGCCCGCCTCGGCCTCCCAGAGTGCTGGGATTACAGGCGTGAGTTACCAAGCCTAGCCTACGCAACTTTTTTGAGTCTCCGTTTCCTTATCTATTAAGTGGAGATCATGATACCTTCACTGACAGGTTGTTAAAAGATTCAAGGAGGTCCCAGGTTGGGATGAGGCGGCCTCATTCCTGGCACACAGTGGGTGCTCAGTGCAGGCAGCCTGCCTTCTCCACAGCAAAGGAAAATAGAATCTTAAGGCTCTGAGACCAGGGTCACCCCTTTATAGGGCCTGCGAGGGGAACAGATGGAACCAGTGGGATGCTAGATTTGGTGTGCATTGGCTGCCAGGAGCCGATTACTAAATAAGAGCTGCTTATTAAATATTTGGGAGCTGCAAGGCAGCTGTTGGGAGCTTTATTTCAGCCATGGTAGGAGTATTTTACACCACAGAAATCAGTAAACTCTACGAATGAAGGATTTTATTTTTTATGTATTTTATTTATTTATTTATTTATATTTAAGACGGAGCCTCTGCCACCTAGGCTGGAGTGCAGTGGTACAGTATTGGCTCACTGCAACCTCCAGCTCCCAGATTCAAGCAATTCCCTTGCCTCAGCCTCCCAAGTAGCTGGGACTACAGGCGTGCACCACCACACCTGGCTAATTTTTGTGTTTTTTTCTTTTTTCAGTAGAGACAAGGTTTCACCCTGTTGGCCAGGCTGGTCTTGAACTCCTGACCTCAAGTGATAGTTTTTGTTTTTGTTTTTTAATAAAGGCCTATATGGCTGAGCACAGTGGCTCACACCTGTAATCCCAGCACTCTGGGATTACAGTGGGTGGATCATTTAAGGCCAGCAGTTTGAGACCAGCCTGGCTAACATGACGAAACCTTGTCTCTACTAAAAATACAAAAATCAGCTGAGTGTGGTGGTGCACACCTATATTGCAGCTACTAGGGAGGCTGAAACAAGAGAATCACTTGAGCCCGGGAGGTGGAGGTTTCAGTGAGCCGAAATGGCACCACTGCACTCCAGCCTGGGTGATGAAGTGAGATTCTAAATAAATAAATAAATAAATAAAAATGAAGGACTATAGTAAGCGATTTTTCGGTGGTAGGAAATAACTGACAAGGTCATTATGATCATCAACCAAACAAAAATACCTTACCATGTATAAATTTGAAAAAGAGAGGAGACTTTGTTTCTTATAAAGAGCCTTGAACTCCTGGCTGCAAGCCGTCCTCCTACCTTGGCCTCCCAGAGCACTGCATTGGGGGGGTTCATTTTTTCACATTATACAAAATGGGGGCGTCTTATCTGCGGGGCCCTTTGCCACATACTGATGTCTGAGCATCCCGCCAAGAACTTCAGGAGAGTTTAAGCAGTTGAGCCACATTTTCAGGAGCAGCAAACCCTGCTGGCTGCAGAAGGAGTTGGGACCCTCTCCACCTCCTCCCCAGCCCTGCCATCACTCCCTGTGGGACCCCCGGCCCGTTCCTGCCTAGCACAATGGGGAGATGGGTTTCCAAGAGTCCTGTCAACCTTGATCTTCTAAGATTTCCTATTACCCGATGATCCCGGGGAGTTTTGGTAAGGATTGGGATGCAGGAAACATCACACCATCATATGGCTCACTGGTCACACCATGAATCCTGGGTCTTCTCTGTGCCAGGCTCTGGGCAGCTGCCGGAAGCCAAAGTGTATCCATCAGCACTCCAGCTTCATGGGAGCAGAGAGACGGTGCCAGAAAGCGAGCAGGGATACAGTCCCAGTGTACCGTGAGCTTACGAAACGCCTTCAAAGGCCAAAATCACATCCCCCCAATACCACACTGCCCTGTCTGCCTCTCAGCAGCCAGAAACTCCTGCTCTCTTCCTGAGGAGCACAATGATTTTGAGGGTTTCTATGGGGGGTTGACATTGCACCAATC
Organism: Cebus imitator; assembly: GCF_001604975.1. Classification (NCBI taxonomy): domain Eukaryota; kingdom Metazoa; phylum Chordata; class Mammalia; order Primates; family Cebidae; genus Cebus; species Cebus imitator. Next base: position 2,105,318 of record NW_016107521.1, on the reverse strand, counting down.
CATTGTGATTTTAGCATTCATGGTCTCTGCCCCTGTCTCCTCATAGGTACGACGGGCAACGAGGCAACGATCGGTACCTCAAAGTGTAGCTGGGCGTATCAAGTAAGGGAACAGACAGGAAATGCAGTTCATGGTGCTCCCTGCAGGCAGGAGGATTTGAGTCTGCTAGTCAAAACAGCATGTGTCAGGCCGGGTGCAGTGGCTCACACCTGTAATCCCAGCACTTTGGGAGGCTGAGGCGGGTGGATCACCTGAGGTCGGGAGTTTGAGACCAGCCTGACCAACATGGAGAACCCCATCTGTACTGAAAATACAAAATTAGCTGGGCATGGTGGTGCATGCCTGTAATCCCAGCTACTTGGGAGGCTGAGGCAGGAGAATTGCTTGAACCAGGGAGGTAGAGATTTCGGTGAGCCACGATCATGCCGTTGCACTCCAGCCTGGGTAACAAGAGTGAAACTCAGAAGGAAGGAAGGAAGGAAGGAGGGAAGGAGGGAAGGAGGGAAGGAGGGAGGGAGGAAAGGCAGGTGTTAGAGCAGGTGGTGGAGGGAAGTTCAGGGAGGTGCAGGGAGGTGGGAAATCACAGAGAGCTAGTGCCTTTCTGCCTCTTGATGGCTGCATGCCTTTGAGCAGGTCCCATCTGTAAAGTGAGGGTGGGAACGATAATCCCTGAATACTTCTGTTTTTTCCACATTCCAGAAACCACCTGGATGTGGGGTCTCCCAGCTGTCCTGGGAGGACTGAGTTGGCAGCAGTCACCGCCAAAGGCGGGAGGAGATAACCAGTTAGGAGGCCCTGTCACAAGATCAGCAATGCAAGAAAGACAAAGCACTTCCCTTCGGGAAGAGCTGATAACACCCTGTGCTTAAAGCATTCCTCCAAGCCCCGCCTCATTCTCCCCAGATTCTCTAGCCTTGGAGCACAACCTTTAATTCATCACTGAGCATTTTCAGAAGTACAATCTCAGGTGACTACCCCAATCCTGCAAGAGAGGCTGACTGCCCCCCTTTGACAGACGAGGAAACTGAGGCCCAGACTGGGGAAGTAGATAGCAGGAATTGAAATGCAAAGGAGAGGCAGACTGAGTTTTCAAGTCTCATAAGAACCTATGTCTGGGCTCTTAAACCCACTCTACAGATGCCTGGAGCAGAGAGTTTTAAAAATTAGCTGTGCCCGGTGCAGTGGCTCATGCCTGTGGTCCCAGCACTTTGGGAGGCCGAGGCAGGCGGATCACCTGAGGTCAGGAGTTCAAGACCAGCCTGATCAGCATGGTCTATGCGGATTACACAGAGCAGATGCTTGAGCTATGTGGATTTTGTTTTTTGTTGCCCACGCTGGAGTGCAGTGGTGCAGTCTCGGCTCCCTGCAACCTCTGCCTCCCAGGTTCAAGCGATTCTTCTGCCTCAGCCTCCCGAGTAGCTGGGATTACAGGCGCCTGCCACCACACCCAGCTAATTTTTGTGTTTTTAGTAGAGACAGCATTTCACCATGTTGGCCAGGCTGGTCTCAAACTCCTGGCTTCAGGTGATCCACTCACCTTGGCCTCCCAAAGTGCTGGGATTACAGCGTGAGCCTCGGCGCCCAGCTTCTATGTGAATTAAATGCAAATCTTTTGGAATCCCACGCAGTCATATAAAAAGAAGCAGTTTTTCTGGAGTTAATATGAAATGGTTTCCAAGAAGTGAAGAAAACATAAGATATACAATAGTGTAGACCGTATGCTATTATATGAGCAAAAAATAAGAAATATATACACATACACATACACGTGACCATACACACATGCATACATATATACACACCCACACAGAGCACACTGCCTGGTAACAGCTATGTTTGGCAACAATGGTTCCCTCCAGGGATAAGAACCAGGTGGCTCGGAGGTAGGGCTAGAAAGCACACTTTTCACTTTGTCCCCTTCCGTGCCTTTTGAATTTTGAACTGTAGGCAAGTATTATCTATTCAAGAAACAAATTAAACATTTTTAAAGTTAAATAACCAAAAACGAGCCTGCTACTTTATAAAGTGAGCCATATGATGGTGTGATGTTTCCTGCATCCCAATCCTGACCAAAACTCCCCAGGGTCATCGGGTAACAGGAAATCTTAGAAGGTCAAGGTTGACAGGACTGTTGGAGACACATTCCCCCATTGTGGTAGGCAGGAACGGGCCCGGGGCCCCACAGGGAATGATGGCAGGGCTGGGGGGGAGGTGGAGAGGGTCCCAACTCCTTTTGCAGCCAGGAGGATTTGCTGCTCCTGAAAATGTGACTCAACTGTTTAAACCCTCCTGAAAGTTCTTGGCGGGATGCTCAGACATTAGTATGTGGCAAAGAGATGCCCCCATTTTGTATAATATACATAATGAACCCCCCAAAGCAGTGGCCTTTGCAGACAACCAAAATGACCTTCAAGTTGATCATCCAAAGCAAGACACTTGCAGAGGGAAAGGGGCTGCTGTTAATAATCACACTTGGATGACGAGAACAATGAATCCTTCTGGGAAATCTGGAACTTTCTGCCCACAAAATATCCCATCACCAGGAAGCTGGCAAGAAGGTGTTTTGTAACAAAGGGACTTCAAAGAACATGGCCTGATTCTAAGTTCTTCTTGCCTCTCCTCTCACCCCATTACCCCCTTCCCCGATACTGACAGCAATATAGGACCCAAGTTAACCTGGATTCAAATCCTGGCTGTTTCCCAACACCTGATTTCTTCATCTATAAAATATAACTCATGACCCCTATCTCAAGACGTGCTGTGAGAATTAAATATCTCACACAGAGCTAGGTGCAGAGAAGGTGCCCAGCAAACAGTAGTTTCTCTTCCCTTCATGCAGAGAAATAATGAAACAACACGCCCTGAATCCTGAAACTCTTGGGGGTGAATGGAGAGAGACTTTCTCCCAGACCAGATGAACAATGACTCCGTGGGCGGAAGTGTGGGGTGCCGTGTACAGGGAGATGCTCATTCTCATTCTGGGTGTCACTTTGCAAAGCACCGCTTCACGGTGACTCATTTTGGGGCTCCCTAAAAACTCCTTTGAGTTAAAAACAGAAGTTGAGTGGGTTTCAGGTTGCATTGTGCCTTATCGGTCTACTGTGCCCTCCTCAGGGTAGCAGGGTACCGCAGGGAACTCCAGGATCCCTGAACAGGCTGAACCTGATGCTTCCCCCATCACGTAACCAGGAGACACAGGGCCCAAAGGGAAGGAAATGGCGTGAGAGATGGAGAAGAAGGAGGAAGGGCAGGAAAATGGAGTGCCCAGGACTTCTCCCTCCACTCCCGCCCCTCCCATCCCTGAATTATAGTCCAAGGGGTGTGGGATCCCTGATGCAAAAGCACTCCTGGGTCCTCCTACCCACCCCTGCTTTATTTCTGCACCAAACTTTTTTTTTTTTTTTTTTTTTTTTTTTTTTTGGAATCCCCTTTTTTCTTCCTTTTTTTTTTTTTTTTTTTTTTTTTTTTTTGAGACAGTCCCATTCCGTCGCCCAGGCTGGAGTGCAATGGCTCGATCTCAGCTCACTGCACCTTTGGCCTCCCAGGTTCAACTGATTCTCCAGCCTCAGCCTCCCAAGTAGCTGGGATTACAGGCACGTGCCATCATGCTCAGCTAATTTTTGTATTTTTGGTAGAGACAGGGTTTCGCCATATTGGCCAGGCTGATCTCCAACTCCTGACCTCAGGTGATCCGCCCCGCTAGGCTTCCCAAAGCGCTGGGATTACAGGGTGAGCCACCGAGCCCCGCCTCCACCAAACTTCCTATCTTTGAAGTGTCAGACATTCACAGTGTCTTCCTCCTATCCCTCTTTCCCACCTTGGCTGAAGCCCCAAGAAAGTTGGCTATATTTTGTTCACTCCTGTATCCCAAGGCTTCTTTATTCCTCTAACACTTAGCCTGCCTGCAGCCAGACCTACCTCTGTTGATTACCACTGGCTGTGTGACCTGGGACAAGTTGCTTAACCTCTCTGAGCTTCGGTTTCCTAACTGGAAAATGAGGACATCACAAGTGTCTGTCACAGGGGTTCTATGAAGCTGGGGGAAGGGCTTTGCGAACAGTAAAGTCTTACACAGATATTGTGTGTGGGTGGTGGGGGGCACCTCCCAGTGGCCTGGTGCTGCTCCCAAAGTTTCCTTTGAAAGGGAGTTTCTGGTTCTTGCTCTGTAGCTTAACCGAATAGCTGCCAGAGCGTAGGACCTCCCATCACACAGTGGGTCCCTGCTGACTTTTCCCACATCCTCATTCAGGTCTCCACTCAGATGTCGCTTCATCAGAAAGGCCTTCTCCTAGCACCCCCTATGAAAAAGCACCCCTCGATCCTCCTACCCTTCCCTGTGATATTTCTCCACTAAACTTTTTTTTTTCTTTCTCTCGTTGCCCAGGCTGGAGTGCAGTGGTGCAATCTCGGCTCACCGCAATCTCCGCCTCCCAGGTTCAACTGATTCTCCAGCCTCAGCCTCTCGAGTAGCTGGGATTACAGGCATGTGCCACCATGCCCGGATAATTTTATATTTTTAGTAGAGACGGGGTTTCTACATGTCGATCAGGCTGATCTTGAACTCCCGACCTCAGGTGACCCGCCCACCTCGGCCTCCCAAAGCGCTGCAATTACAGAGGTGAGCCACCGTGCCCAGCCCTCCACCAAACTTCTTATTCTTGAAATGCCAGACATTCACAGTGTCTTCCTCCCACCCAGCCCTCCCCCTTGATTAAAGCCCTAAGAAAGTCAGGGCTATATTTTCTTTGCTCCTGTATCCCAGTGCCTAGAAAAGGACCTGGTCCATGGGGGGTGCTCATAGATGTGTCGGGTGAACTAACGAATGAACTAAGGTTTGCTGCACGCATATGGCCAGTAACGCTAATCCTCTAGTAACACTGAAATACACTGTCTCAGAACTTCTACTTCTTCCTATAATTTGTTGCAGTGTTTATTTCTCCTATTTAACTTTTTAATCTGTCTGACATTTATTGTGGTGCGTATCATGTGCGGCAAGGCTGCAAACAGATCTCTAGCTAAACGGCTATACAATTTGCAGGACGACCCATAATCTCCCGGTTGGTTTGTGATGTCTGCATTTTCATCCGCAAGAGCTGGGACCAGGCCGGCTCCTGTGGGCCAGCTGCTGCCTTAGCCGCCCTCTTGTTCCAGCAGCCCAGGGCCTAGTGATTGGACACACGGGCAGTGGAATTAGACAATCTGGCATCCACCTTCCAGCACAACCGCTTACCATCTGGGAGACTTTAAACAAAAGAACTTGCTTTTTATTGTTGTTGGCTAGGCTGCAGTATGGTGGTGCTATCATAGCTCACTGTGGCCGCAAACTCCTGTGCTCAAAAGATCCTCCTGCCTCAGCCTCCTGGGTAGCTGGGACTGCAGGCAGGCACCAACACACCCAGCTAATTCTTAAATTATTTTGTGGACATGGGATCTTGCTATATTGTCCAGGCTGGTCTCAAACTCCTGGCCTCAAGGCATCCTCCCACCTCAGCCTCCCAAAGCACTGGGATTATAGGTGTGAGCCACCACACCAGCCTGAAATTTCATTTTTTTTTTTAAATTTGTGGAGACGGAGTCTCGCTCTGTCACCCAGGCTAGAGTACAGTAGCACGATCTCAGCTCACTACAACTTCCGCCACCCAGGTTCAAGCAATTCTCCTGTCTCAGCCTCCCAAGTAGCTGGGATTACAGGTGACCGGCACCTTGCCCAGCTAGTTTTTGCATTTTTTTAGTAGAGACGGGGTTTCACCATGTTGGCCAGCCTGGTCTCGAACTCCTGACTTCTGGTGATGCACCTGCCTCGCCCTCCCAAAGTGCTAGGATTACAGGTGTGAGGCACCGCACCCGGCTTGAAATTTCATTTCTAGGCCTCATTAAGCCCGTCTGTAAAATGGGCACAAGGGTAAGGTTGGCACACACGGTGGACGCTCAGTTGGTGTCATTATTATAGAACACGGCCAGTCCAAAAACCTCCACTCATTTAGCAAACAGAAGCCCGACAGGCATTCACTGTGCCCAGTATAGCACTGTGCTCAAGCTGGGTGTCCAGCAGGCAGTCAGTGTCCCTGGCTCCAGCCCTCCCGGGTTGCAGCACAGTTTTGAATGTGGAGGGGAGGCAGCAGGGGTGGAAACCAGGAGCGGCCACTCTTGGTGCAGGGAGGAGGTGAAGTGAGAACTGAGCTGCTGCCTTTTGGTTCCATGGAGACTCTGACTTCTAAAGGGGGCGTTCAGCATTCTTTAGACGGGACGTTTACTACTTACAGAAACCTTTGCACATTGGCTCTTGCTGGTCCCTGGGGCCACAGGAAGTGAGAGCTCCAGATGGAGAATCGCCGGCCCTTTAAGGGCGGGGAGGGGGGTGGGGGAGGCAGGGCCTTCCCCACATGGGAATACTCTTGGAGCCTACTTCAGTGCCTGCATTCAGCTGGTGCACAATAAGTGCTTGTTACTATGCCAATTTCAGTCTGACTAGGACTGTGGCAGGAGCAATGCTAGGCGATGGGGGATCCGATGATGCACGGGAGGAGTCCCGGGGTCGGCTGACTGCAGACCCTCATCCTAAGTCTAGAGCCCGGGAAGAGGGGGAGACGCCGGCCTGCGCCCTGTGAGTCTCGGCCTCAGTCTTCCCATCTCTAAAATGGGAAAGGGGGTCCTTGGCCGAGCGGATCGCTTGCCGTCCGCAGGACTTGGAGGAGTCGAGGGGTCCAGGCCCAGAAAGGACGCCGCTGGGGGCCCCCAGCCACTCAAGCCTGCGTGGCGGCAGCGCGCACGAGCGCAGGGGGCGGCGCGGCCCCGGGGCGGGGAGGGGCGGGCGCGCGCGCGCGAGCCCGCGCTGGTGGCGGCAGCGGCAGAACCGAGCAGACGGGCGTGCGGCCGCAGCGCCGCCAACTCTTGTGGGACGCACCGCTCCGGCCGCCCGCGGGCCCGCGCGCCGGTCCCCCCGCGGCAGCCGAGCCCGCCCGGGCACTGGTGAGTGGCCTGGGGCCGGGGTCGGGCCGGTGGGGCCCCGAGGGCCGGGATGCGGCGGGGAACGGGCGGCGGGGCCGTCACCCCCAGCCGGGCTGTGAGCGGGCGCGCGCGCCCGGGGCTCCGAGGGGAGAGCGGGAGGCGGGCGCGCGTATGGCCGCGAGGGGCTGAGCCTGTCGGCTGCCGGGCGGGGACGGCGTGTCCGCGTGTCCCGGGGTGTGCGCGTCGCCGGCGGGTGTGCGTGTGCACCCCGGAGCCTCTGGTGGAGTTGTTGGGGTGAGTGCGTGCGGGGACGCGGGCATGGCTCCCTACAACCCACTTCCCGAGTGGGGGCGACGGGCCGAGGAGTGTGCCAGCCGCCGCAGGGAGTCCGTGCGGGTCTCAGGGAGTGTGTGTATGTGCACGTGTGTGCATTCCAAAGTGATTTGTGTGCACGCACATGCGTGAGCCTAGGAGGGCGAAAGTGTGCCTGTGTGGGTGTGAGTGTAACGAGTGTGCAGGACTGTGCGAGCTGTTTATTACTGAGGTTGAGGGGCCCCCTTTGCGCCCACCAGGGCTTTGCACAATGATGGCCCCCAAGCCGGGGAGCCCATGGAGAGAGAAGCGGCCTGGCGTGGGCTGGGGGTCGGGGCTGGGCCTGACCTGGTGAACCAGGGGCCGGGAGGACAGACTCAGCCTGACTGGGCCTGACAGAGGCGGAGGCTTCAGAGCCAGGTCACTGGCAGGACGCTCCCTACACACACAAGCTGGGCCAGCGAGGCCTTTGGGGGGCCCCTCGGCCTGGCACCCGAAGACGTGTGTTCAGTTTTCCTAAATACCCTTCCGGCTCCCCTGCCTTTGTTCTTGGTTCTCTCTACAGCCAGGCCTGGGGGGCTGACCCCAGACTTATCTGTGTATGTGGGGGCCTCTCTGCCTGCCCTGCTAAGTAGATGGATCCTCTGATTTATTTATACCTCGCCTGGGCTCCAAGAGGGAATCGGACAGTCATACATTGATCGCAGCGGGCTTGGGACACCAGCTTCCGAGGTCTGTCCTTCTAATTTTGACTGACAGGCTTTTGTGTGTGTGCGCGCTCTCCAACTGTTGAAAATCTTTGCAGCTGAAAGTCATAATTGCTTTAAGGCAAACTTTAGAAACTCTAGAACTCCCTAGTTGCTCTGGCTTTTGAAAATTCGGTTTGCCTTCTTGGGGGGAAAATGTCGTCTTAGTTTGGTGTACAGTAAGTGCAGGCGGGTCTTGGAGGCACGTTTAAAAACCGCGTCCTTAATGGTAGAAGAATTTCATTGAAAGGGATGCAGAGCCGGCTGGAAGCGCCTGCCCCAGACTCAGTGAGTTTGAGTTTACTGAGTGAACTTCGGACGTCTTCTTTTAGCAAACAAAACCTGGAAGGAAGCGAAAAAGACCCATATTCTTTTTCTTTTTGTCCTGAAAATGAGAGAAAAAAACAAAAAACAAAAAACCACTTTCTGGGTTTGCTGGAAATGCCCCCTCTCCTTCCCCCATCAAGGCCAAGCCCTCCCTGCGTCCCCCACCCCCAAATAAAATATGCCTGTGGGGAGCCGTGGAATGAGTCACTCCCTGGCAGAGAGCCTGACGGGCAAACATTTGGGAAGGTTCTTGCCTAACTTCCCAGAAGAAAAGGCCCAGGATTTAAAATGGTCCCTGTGGTTTGTCAGCCTCTGCCGTCCCGTCTGCTTCGGAAATGACTAAAAAGTACTTTCTATCTCCACAAAATAAAGTCTCAGACTGAAGGCCTCAGACCCAGGTTGGTCTGGATTTAGAGCTGTTTGGGTTTCCAGAAATGGAGTGCCTGGCTTTACCAGGTGGCATTTCTGGTGGGTTTGAACAAGGGCAGAGGAGGGGAAAGGGGAGGAAATTCCTGTTTACCAAGCAGAAGAGGCTGTGTGCTGGGAGCCGTTCTGGGGAGTGTGACTCTCCCAGTGGCCTTCTGCGACAGAAAATGGCATTTGGTTTTGTGCACAAGGAAACTGAGGCACACAGGGGTCAAGCCTGTGTCCTGGGGCAGCTGAGAGGAAGTGGGGGCAGAATCCTAAGTCACCTGACCAACCTCTCAGCCTTTCCTCTTTCCATTGCACCTGGAATATGATATGATACGGATATGGATATGATATTTGACTGGCTAAGGTGTGCCGACCTAGTGCTGAGTACTTTAACACACATCCATTCATTTTAATCTCACTGTAGATGGGGGTTATTATCTCCATTTCGCAAATGAGAAAACCGAGGTTCGGAGACATGACTTGCATAACTCCATTAAAGTAGCACCACGACAAATGGTCCCCATTTGTTCTAATTTATTTATATGTTTTTTGAGACAGAGTCTCACTCTGTTGCCCAGGCTGGAGTGCAGTGGCACAGTCTTTGCTCACTGCACCCTCTGCCTCCTGAGTTGAAGCAGTCCTCCTGCCTCAGCCTCCTGAGTAGCTGGGATTACAGGAGTGCCCCTGATAATTTTTGTATTTTAGTAGAGATGAGGTTTCACCATGTTGGCCAGGCCAATCTCTAACTCCTGACCTCAGGTGATCCACCCGCCTCAGCCTCCCAAAGTGCTGGGATTACAGGCGTGAGCCACCATGTCCAGTCATGTCCCCATTTATTGAGGATATACTATGTGCTAGGTCTGGTGCTGTATTTCACCCAGTCCACCTGCCAGCATTGAGATGGGAACTGTCACGATGCCCATTTACAGATGAGGAAACTGGGGCACGGAGAGATGAGAGAATGCACCACAGGTCATGTGCTAATACGCAGCAGAGCTGGATTTGAACCCAGGCTTGTCTGAGCAGAGGCCTGGTCTCCCCACTGCACTAGGAAGGTAGCGGGCGTTGTAGGCTGGGTGCCTGGCCCTGTGTTGAGGTTCAGTGTCATTTTCCTGATCTTACAGAGAGCGAGGTTAAGTAACTTGGGCAGGGTCAGAAACCAGCAAATGGCAGAGTTGGAATTCGAACCCACGTCTCTGATTCCAGAGTTCTTCACCTTAACTGCCTTTGTCCTGCTTTGCTCCTATTGCATGCTGCAAAGCCAAGTAGGTTAAGACAGGCTAAGTTCCTGCAGAGCGGGGTTGCCCCAGACCTGGGAGAGGTCTTCCAGAACGCACTTCTGGCCTTCCTTGCCCAGGGCCAGAGCTACCGGAGAGAAAGGGCTGCAGTTCTTATTTTTTCTTTTGGTGCCACAGATACGTTTCATAAGGGAAGTGTCAAAACAATTGTCAAAAAGAGAAGAATATTTCCTTCCTCTTCTCAGGCTAGACCAAGTAAGGGGGTTGGAGGTTGGCAAGTGGAGGGCCCTGGTGAATCATCCAAGATTAAATACGGGTAAGCACTGATAGACTTGTGCGGGGATGAGGAGGGGACACTGCTCGCAGGAATAGTGCAGCATTCTGACCCCCAATGTCACCTTCACGGGCCTGACTCACAGTCCTAAATATCTGACAGTGTGATCTAGGTAGGCTTCTTGTCACTTGTCATTTAAGTCCCAGGACTGCCTCTTTTCCCTGTTCACTTCCATTTCAGTCACGGTTTCTACTGCATGTGCTCAAAAGGGATGTTGTGTGTGGGGACCTGTGTGGTTTGGGCCGTGCTGTGCCCCCTGCCAGCGTCCCTCGGTATTGAAAGGAAAAGGTATTTCTCTCCCTTCCGTGTATGTTCCGCAAATTGACGAACATTTGCAAATTGCTTTGAGATGCGTTAATTTAAGGTATGAAATAATAGATCTTGTGCGAAGGCTCAGCCACATTTCTGGCATTGATGGATTTTTCTCCCGTCTGGCCTGTGATTTGGGGAGGTAAAAATAGTCCTTGTTTCCACATTTTAATCTTTTTTTTTTTTTTGCTGACATCATTCTTAGGAAGTGGTGTGCACATGCCATGGAACTTTCTATGGAACATGGAATTCTGGGGAGCAGGAGTGCTCTTGGAGTAAGGAGTGGTCTAGGATGGCCCGGGCACCCCTGGCTGTCCGTAAGTTGAGTTTGAAATGAACAGGCACTGTTGAAGTTCTCAGTCGCTTTTTGGTATTTGGCTGTCTTCTCACTTATGACTCTTGGGTAATGGCAAGATAACTTTTGGGGAAAATGTTAGTTTAAAGAGAAAAAAAAAATCATGCCAGCACTTTCACCCATTCTTGCCTGAGTTGGTCTTTTCCTTTGGCCAAAGCTGAACTAAACCAAAGGCCCTCTCAGACTTGCCTTCCAGACAGAGGAGCCGATGTTGGGGCCAATCAATTGGTGGTGTAATTTCCTGTGACGTTAACTTTGGGAACTTGAACGTGGAGTGTGAGCTAGCATTCTGATATCTGTCTCTAACAGGACTTGCTTGTGGTGAAACAGATCCACGTACGCGGCTGTGCCATTGTCTCAATTCTGGATGTTTCCACAGATGACGTCTCGGGTGGTCTGGTGGCAAAGGCACAGGTCTTCTGGCCAGGCCTTCTTGGTCTCCAGCAAGGGCGAGATCATGGCACCCACCAGACCTGACCGGCCTCCGTGTCTGTAGCTGTGGCTGGGCGACTGTGATGGGGGTTGGGGGGCGGGCATGGGAATTGAAAGATGGGTGGCCGGGATGTGAAATGCATTCAGCTGCAATGGCCTGGATCTGCACGGAGCTGTTCTTTCTTTCTCTTAGACATCTGCATGATGGTGACCTCATAGAAAAGAAAAAAGGGGCTTTATGTGGGAATTCCATAGAGTGTGAAGGAATTTGGACGGGGGAAGGGGGAGGGAATTTGCCACTCAGAGCCTGCAGTGCCTGCATTTTCCCCAAATTGTTTAACCCTCTCGCTTCAGAATTAGGCTGGGGTTTGTCGGGCGGGTCATGTTGACCTGGGTGAACAGAGATCCCTTTAAGGGGAACGTCTCCATGTTCTGGAAGTGTATTGTTTTTGTTTTTGTTTTTTTTTTTTTTTTTTTTTTGAGACAGAGTTTTGCTCATGTTGCCCAGGCTGGTGTGTAATAGGGTGATCTCAGCTCACTGCAACCTCCACCTCCCAGGTTCAAGGAATTCTCCTGCCTCAGCCTCCTGAGTAGCTGGGATTACAGGCGACCACAACAACGCCCAGCTAATTTTGTATTTTTAGTAGAGATGGGGTTTCTTCCATATTGGTCGAGCTGGTCTCGAACTTGAGACCTCAAGTGATCCACCTACCTCGGCCTCCCACAGTGCTGGGATTACAGGCGTGAGCCACCACGCCCAGCCCAGAGGTGCGTTCTTCCTGCAGGTAAGTGGCAGAATGGGAATCAGTCCACAGGCCCCCTCTCTAATGCCTGCTGCCCTCACTTGTTCCTTGTCCTCGACGTCTTTGAAACTTGGGCTTGTCGGGAAGACACCTGCAAAGGGTTAGATGCATGTGACCCTCAGCTCTAGTGAATCCAAGCTGCTGATGAGGAATTCACTGGGCTCCCGATCCAGAGAGCTTCGTACACACCCACTGGGGTTGAGACGAGCACTGGGTTATTTATTGTGGACTTGTGGAGTCAGAAGGACACTCTCCAGCCACCTGTTTCACACAATGGAACCTGAGGCTCAGAGAGAGCGAGGCACTCCCCCACAACCACATAGAAAGCCTGAGCCTGAGCACCCAATGGCGGGAGTGAGACTGGAGTCCCAGACCCTGTGCCTCAGTGTCCTCATCTGGAAAACAGGGACAATATTATGACCTCAGAAGGTTTGAGGGAGGAACTGAGTGAAATCATGCATTTCAGATGCTCAGCATAAGTGCAGCACCTGGTCAGCACTTGATGCTCATTCCCCAAGATTGCGTGAGAGACACGGAAAGTCTTTAATGATCAAGGACCCACCCAGGGTCAGACAGCCGGGACCCTTGGCCCATGGCCCAGAGTGCCTCCAGTGCCCCTGCATTGAGGCCCTAAACAAGGCCGGAAGGGGGTGCCGGGGACCCCTCTGGATTCCACTGGAGCCCTTTTCTAGGATCATGGCTACCAAAATGGAAGGGAAGGAGATAGCACAGTTTGCAAAAAGGCAGGATTTAAGCACCAGGGTGGCCCTATGGTGCCTCAGGAAAATGTTTGCCTGTCAGTATCTTCTCTCATCCCCATCTGCCCCCACAAGGCGAGGCCATAGTCCTCGGTGTGGCGTTGGAGGGTCTCTGAAGGCCCCGAGAGCTGTGTCAGCCACGGTGTGTTATGAAGCAAGGCAGATGTTTTGTTAATTATTTACACAGCGTCGGCCCCGCAGAGGACCGTGCTGACAGGAGCGGCTGTCACCGGCCTGGCCGTGGGACAGATGTGAGCAGCCCACTCCCCCCGGCGGGCCTCCTGGGAAGGTTGGTGTGGCGAGGCCTGAGCGAGTCCTGCACGTTTTGTGCACCCCTCCAAAGCCATTTGGGGTTCCCTTAAATTGGCTTGTTTTCCTGAGCCAGTGGAGAGATCCTTGTCATTGGGAAGTGGCCATCCCTCCAGGGCGGCTTCTGGGCCAGCTCGTCACACCGTAGACCCTGCTGTAGTCTGTGTGGCAGGAGGAGGTGTCACCGGGCTCTGGAGGTCCACTCCTCTGCAGTCACTTCATGCCAGGAGGGCTTCACAGGGGCCCAGCCTCTACTCCCTCATCCAGAAAACGGGCCAGTAACACCAGGCACCAGCCCCTGCACTCTCAGGCGCCCTTGGGGGTGATCCCCCTTAGAAATTCAGCTTTAGGATTAGAATTCCGCTAAGAGGTTGTACCATATGATGAAAAAGGTAATTTAAAAATCACAAAGACCAGGATGGGCGTGGTGGCTCATGCCTGTAATCCCAGCGCTTTGGGAGGCCAAGGCGGACGGGTCGCAAGGTCAGGAGGTCAAGACCAGCCTGGCCAACATGATGAAACCCCGTCTCTACCAAAAATACAAAAAATTAGCTGAGTGTGGTGGTGGGCACTTTTAACCCCAGCTACTAGGGAAGCTGAGGCATGAGAATCACTTGCACCTGGGAGACGGAGGCTGCAGTGAGCTGAGAGTGTGTCGCTGCACTCCAGCCTGGGCAACAGAGCGAGACTTCATCTGCAAAGAATGGGGCCTGGCATCAGAGCTTTCCCCGAAAGGCCATAAGGATGAGGAACATGAGCTCCTGGGAGGGGAAGGGGGAAAACCTGCCTTCCTGTTGCCTGTTTTACATGAGGAGGTTTTACATAGGAGTCATTTTAAGATACATGAAATATCCACAATAGAGAAATCCATAGAGACCGAAAGCAGATTGGTGGTTACCAGGGCCTGTGGGGAGGGAGACTGGGGAGCAACTGCGTAAGGGGTACGGGGTTTTATTGGGGTGACACAGATGTTTTGGAACCGGATGAAGGTGGTGTTTGCACAACATTGTGATTGTAATAAATCCCATTGAACAGTTTGCTTTAAAATGGTTAAATTTATGGAAGAAAAAATGTTAAACAGAAAAGTTTCTCTTGCTTTAAAAAAAAAAGCATGAAAGCCTCTCCTTTTACAGATAGGGACACCGAGACCCAGAGAGGCCTCACAACCTGCCCCCGGTCCCACATGCAGCCTGCCGCTCTGTCGCCTAAATCAGATCACTGTCCCGACTTTCAGGCCAAGGCTCTGGTTGTGATGCCTGGGCCGGCGGTGAAAAGTTCTGATGCAGACACAGACCATTCACCATCCTATGGGCTGAGTGGACTCTATGCTGCTAAGCAGAGATGCTTGTGCTGGCTGGCGTGTGGCACATCCGTTTTCTCATTCATTCAAGATACATGTCAGGACGCAAGTCCTGGGTCAGGCATTGTGCTGGGAGCTGGCACAAAGATGCTAACGGCCCCATCCGTTGGCCTGTTATCACCTGCTGGGGACAGAGGCTGTCACGACCCCTTCTTAGGTACTCATGATCGATTTGTAGGTGGCATCTTTTGGGATGCACTCTCCTGGGAAGTAGGAGAGCTAGCAGTGAGGGGTGTCTGAATCCACCCAGGAGGGAGATATGGGGTTTGTCAGAGGCCTGAGAGGGCTGGGGTGAAGGGCAGGTAGACCCCAGGATGGAGAGGTGTGTGGGGCTGGGGGGCGAGAGCTGGGGCTGTGAAACTGCCTCCTGCTTCCTTGGCCTTTGCTCTCCTCGGTAGATTGCCTTACCAGGCACTTGCCATGCGTCCCGTTCTAATCTAACCCTTAACCTGAGGGAACTCACTTCATCTTCCCAGTGATGCTGTGATGTGAGTACCATTATGCCCATTTCACAGATGAGGAAACAGACCCAGAGAGCCCAGGGTCTGTGATGCTTGATGAACATCAGTGTAAGTACTGTGAGGACACCCACAGCATGGGGGTCTGAGCAGAAAATTGGAGGACAGAGCCTGCCCTCCAGAAGTGGCTGGGATGTGGGCTGTGAGCTGCCCAGGTCAGGGCCTAGGTGAGGACCCCCAGGCAGCTGGAAGGAACAGCATGTACCCAGGTGCCATCCCAGGGCCCCTGAGCATCCGTCATAGTGGTAACCTGCCTCCCAGACTGAACATGCGCTCTAGGAGGGGGTGGGACTTGGCCTGTGGACCACAGTGGTATTCCCCATGCCCAGCGTCGTGCCTGGCATGTAGGAGGAGCTCAGTTAATGGAGTGAATGGGAAGTTTTCAGTGGGCATGCAGCAGGGTCCTTGGAGAATGTTGATATGGAGTGAACGAATCTATCAGCAAACGCTCCTCACTCCCTTCAGTGGGCTGCGCAGGGCTGAGTCGAGCCAAGTTGGCCCTTCCCTGGGAAAAGAGGTTTCTTAGAGAAACGCTCATCCTCGAATTATTACAATGAGAAGGAACCTAAGCCCAGAAGGGCTCTACCTCCCAGAGTTACAGGGTTTCCTTCCTATGCCCCCTTCCTGCAGAGGCAGCTCCCACATGTCTGTGTAGGAGGGCATGGAATGGGTGAGCGCTGTCTCTTGAAGCTGCATTTTCTACCAAGCACACACTTACTTTGTTTAGAGGGCATGCCTTTTGGGAGTTGCTTTGAGGAAAGGCTGAGCGCAGACATGGCTTTTCGGCAAGTGAGCAGGACCTCAGATTCCATCCCGTCCTAGAAAGCAGGAAGCCCAGCATTGAAAGAGAAAAGATTCTGTAGCTGATGTGGCCTTGGCAGGCCACCAGGGTGGGTGCCCAGATGGCAGGATCACTGGGCACCACATGGCACACAGAAGGGAACAGAGGAGAGGGAGCCCGCCCCTGGGTTTGGCAGGTCTGGTCGAGTCCGCCTGGATTCAGTTATACCAGGACCTCGAGTGGGCCCGGCATACCCGACTGAGTCAGTATGTGTACATTTCCTTTGTTCATCTCTCCCGGGAATGTAGTGGCCTTTTGTGTTTGTTTTAAATGCCAGCCTCCTTAGCTAACCCAAGAGGAAATGAGGACTGGGTTTTTGTCTGTGCAGAGGCTGGGACAAGTGTGGGAGCCGCCTGCTCTTGGAGTCAGCCTGGTGGTGACAGCGTGGCATTTGGGAAATATTCTGTGGTTTTCTCCAAGGGGTGCTGGGCACACTGGGTGCTGGGCTGCCCCTGGGCTGGGCACTGGAATCCTGAAATGAGGAAGCTCCGTGACCAGGTTTCATGGTGCCATTCAGCAAGGAACGGCTGAGCACCACATCCCTTCTTGGCCCCTGGGGAAACACACAGAAATTAGAGGCGGTCCCTGCCCCATCTTCCTGGAGAAACATGCAGAGAAAGTACTTGTACTCTGAGCAAACACCTTTCACTCTCACAGACCTTCATGGTGTTCTGTGTCTTCAGACATTGATCCCTGTGGATGAGACACATCATGGCTCCACTTTCCAAACTCCCAAATGGGCAGTGATCTGTAGATTTTAGTGCCATTCGGGGACAGGAGAGGCACTTTGGAAGATGCTGTCTGGTGTGCGAAGTCGGTGGATGCTCAAATGGCTTATGGGGTGGCATCTTTGAAGTTACACAGTCCTGAAAATTTCAGGACATATGGTCACTGTGATGTGCTAATGTTAGCAATTGAGATATTTAATTACCTGGAAAAAACCCTTTTCCTGCCCAGTCCAGGTTACTGTAGAGCCTTTATTTCTCAAGAGAAGGGTCTTACACAGTGTAGTTTGGACCAGCAGAGAGGGAATCATTATCTCTCATTAATTTATTAGCTAATTAAGTGGTTTATCAGATCACACATTTATTCCTTCAATTGCCATTCATCCAGCACTGTTTGCTGAGGTACCTGGCCTGGTGCTGGGCACTGGGGTAGGATGAAACATAACAAATATGACTGAGTCCCTACTATGTGCCAGCCCATAGGGTGTGCTGTGTGCCACAGGTGAATGCATTCATTTTCCAGTGGACATTTAACGACCACCTACTATGTGTGGACCCGTGGAGATGCAGAAATGCAAATGGCACAGTCCCTAGTGGTTTGGACACCTGTGGTGTTTTGATGGGGTCTTTGGTCCCGGCCCTCCCTCTGCTTGCTGTGATATACCCAGTCAGCCACTGTTCACAGGCCACGTGGTGACATCCCCAGAATGAACCAGAAACAATCCAGATGCCCCAGGAACCGACGTGAGAACAAGGCATCCCCTTCACACGTTGTGTCTCAGTTCAGCGTCTTGCCACCACCCAGCATTTTGAGACAGAATGTGAGATCGCGTGGTTGGCTAAATACATAAATATTTTATGTCTCGATATTCTGAAAATGAAGCCCGAATGCACAGAATTGCAGCACATCAGTGCTATAGATCATATGTTATAATAATCTGATGACATGTTGTTTAAATATTTATGGACTGATGCAACATGACAATGGGGGAAAGAGGAGGCTCAGAGCAGAGTCTCTGCAGATGCGGGAAAGGAAGGAGCAGATTCCTGCCATCCTGAGAAGTGTCATAGGACGCCTGGGTTTCTGATGTGATGTTTTGGGGTTTTATGACAAAAACCGTGGCTGACATTTATTGAGCACTCACCGAGTGCCATTCCCTTCCCTGATATTATGTCATTGACTCATCACAGCATCCCCAGGGGGGTGGGGCTCTTAACCCAAGTTACAGATGGGAAACTGAGGCCCAGGGCAAGTCAGTGGTCTATCCCAGACCCCTAGCCAGTGAGTGGCCCAGGAGCGGATCCAGGCTGACCCCGTTCTGCAGTCTAGCTCTTAATCACTGTGCTGTGCTGCTCTAAGTCATCTCTGAAAACCCACCACCCCTGCCTGGGTGACCCCTTGCTCAGTACTAACTGGATTTTCTTTTCTTTTATTTCTTTTTTTTTTTTTTTTTTTGAGACAGTTTCATTCTTGTCACCCAGGCTGGAGTGCAGTGGCACGATCTCGGCTCACTAAAACCTCTACGTCCTGGGTTCAGGCAATTCTCCTGCCTCAGCCTCCCAAGCAGCTGGGATTACAGGTGCTTGCCACCACACCCAGCTAATTATTATTTTTTTGTGTATTTTCAGTAGAGACGGGATTTCACTATGTTGGCCAGGCTGGTCTCAGACTCCTGACCTCAAGTGACCTATCTGCCCACCTCGGTGGACTTTCTAAATCACAGGAAAGGAAGATGATGTCTGTAGAATGTTGGCTGGGGTTGAAACGCACAGGAATGAGTAGCCCGAGGTGGGGGGCATGGAGTAGTGTGGAAGGGCCACTGCAGCCTGGTGCCTGGCACATAGTAGGTGCTCAGGAATTGTGGTTCTTGAGCCTCTTTGTTGGTTTTGTAGTCGTTAAGGGAGTTTACTACAGACTGTCCCCCATCCAAGTGTCTTGTGGCCCCTGAGCCTTTGCCTCAGCCCCTTCCTCTCCCTGCAGTGCCCTGGGAGGAATTGAATGACAGCTCTTTCAGTGTCTGACAGTCCAGCCAGTTAAGTCAAGGTGTCCCCCTTTTGCAGAGGAGTCTCCTAGAGCTGACCATAGCATCCCTGCCTTTGGGAGCCACCTGGAATGTGCCAGCTGCAGTGGCCGTTCCTTCTACACCCCCATGCTGTCTGTGGGGCATACCACCGAGTGCTCCATCCCCCGAATGTTCCATCACCCTCAGTGCTCTGTCCCCCCAGTGCTATCCCCATGCGTGTTCATCCTCCCAAGTACTCCATTCCCCCCAGTGCTCCGTCCCCCCCCCCAGTGCTCCGTTCCCCCCAGTGCTCNCACAATGGAACCTGAGGCTCAGAGAGAGCGAGGCACTCCCCCACAACCACATAGAAAGCCTGAGCCTGAGCACCCAATGGCGGGAGTGAGACTGGCGTCCCCTGCCCTGTGCCTCAGTGTCCTCATCTGGAAAACAGGGACAATATTATGACCTCAGAAGGTTTGAGGGAGGAACTGAGTGAAATCATGCATTTCAGATGCTCAGCATAAGTGCAGCACCTGGTCAGCACTTGATGCTCATTCCCCAAGATTGCGTGAGAGACACGGAAAGTCTTTAATGATCAAGGACCCACCCAGGGTCAGACAGCCGGGACCCTTGGCCCATGGCCCAGAGTGCCTCCAGTGCCCCTGCATTGAGGCCCTAAACAAGGCCGGAAGGGGGTGCCGGGGACCCCTCTGGATTCCACTGGAGCCCTTTTCTAGGATCATGGCTACCAAAATGGAAGGGAAGGAGATAGCACAGTTTGCAAAAAGGCAGGATTTAAGCACCAGGGTGGCCCTATGGTGCCTCAGGAAAATGTTTGCCTGTCAGTATCTTCTCTCATCCCCATCTGCCCCCACAAGGCGAGGCCATAGTCCTCGGTGTGGCGTTGGAGGGTCTCTGAAGGCCCCGAGAGCTGTGTCAGCCACGGTGTGTTATGAAGCAAGGCAGATGTTTTGTTAATTATTTACACAGCGTCGGCCCCGCAGAGGACCGTGCTGACAGGAGCGGCTGTCACCGGCCTGGCCGTGGGACAGATGTGAGCAGCCCACTCCCCCCGGCGGGCCTCCTGGGAAGGTTGGTGTGGCGAGGCCTGAGCGAGTCCTGCACGTTTTGTGCACCCCTCCAAAGCCATTTGGGGTTCCCTTAAATTGGCTTGTTTTCCTGAGCCAGTGGAGAGATCCTTGTCATTGGGAAGTGGCCATCCCTCCAGGGCGGCTTCTGGGCCAGCTCGTCACACCGTAGACCCTGCTGTAGTCTGTGTGGCAGGAGGAGGTGTCACCGGGCTCTGGAGGTCCACTCCTCTGCAGTCACTTCATGCCAGGAGGGCTTCACAGGGGCCCAGCCTCTACTCCCTCATCCAGAAAACGGGCCAGTAACACCAGGCACCAGCCCCTGCACTCTCAGGCGCCCTTGGGGGTGATCCCCCTTAGAAATTCAGCTTTAGGATTAGAATTCCGCTAAGAGGTTGTACCATATGATGAAAAAGGTAATTTAAAAATCACAAAGACCAGGATGGGCGTGGTGGCTCATGCCTGTAATCCCAGCGCTTTGGGAGGCCAAGGCGGACGGGTCGCAAGGTCAGGAGGTCAAGACCAGCCTGGCCAACATGATGAAACCCCGTCTCTACCAAAAATACAAAAAATTAGCTGAGTGTGGTGGTGGGCACTTTTAACCCCAGCTACTAGGGAAGCTGAGGCATGAGAATCACTTGCACCTGGGAGACGGAGGCTGCAGTGAGCTGAGAGTGTGTCGCTGCACTCCAGCCTGGGCAACAGAGCGAGACTTCATCTGCAAAGAATGGGGCCTGGCATCAGAGCTTTCCCCGAAAGGCCATAAGGATGAGGAACATGAGCTCCTGGGAGGGGAAGGGGGAAAACCTGCCTTCCTGTTGCCTGTTTTACATGAGGAGGTTTTACATAGGAGTCATTTTAAGATACATGAAATATCCACAATAGAGAAATCCATAGAGACCGAAAGCAGATTGGTGGTTACCAGGGCCTGTGGGGAGGGAGACTGGGGAGCAACTGCGTAAGGGGTACGGGGTTTTATTGGGGTGACACAGATGTTTTGGAACCGGATGAAGGTGGTGTTTGCACAACATTGTGATTGTAATAAATCCCATTGAACAGTTTGCTTTAAAATGGTTAAATTTATGGAAGAAAAAATGTTAAACAGAAAAGTTTCTCTTGCTTTAAAAAAAAAAGCATGAAAGCCTCTCCTTTTACAGATAGGGACACCGAGACCCAGAGAGGCCTCACAACCTGCCCCCGGTCCCACATGCAGCCTGCCGCTCTGTCGCCTAAATCAGATCACTGTCCCGACTTTCAGGCCAAGGCTCTGGTTGTGATGCCTGGGCCGGCGGTGAAAAGTTCTGATGCAGACACAGACCATTCACCATCCTATGGGCTGAGTGGACTCTATGCTGCTAAGCAGAGATGCTTGTGCTGGCTGGCGTGTGGCACATCCGTTTTCTCATTCATTCAAGATACATGTCAGGACGCAAGTCCTGGGTCAGGCATTGTGCTGGGAGCTGGCACAAAGATGCTAACGGCCCCATCCGTTGGCCTGTTATCACCTGCTGGGGACAGAGGCTGTCACGACCCCTTCTTAGGTACTCATGATCGATTTGTAGGTGGCATCTTTTGGGATGCACTCTCCTGGGAAGTAGGAGAGCTAGCAGTGAGGGGTGTCTGAATCCACCCAGGAGGGAGATATGGGGTTTGTCAGAGGCCTGAGAGGGCTGGGGTGAAGGGCAGGTAGACCCCAGGATGGAGAGGTGTGTGGGGCTGGGGGGCGAGAGCTGGGGCTGTGAAACTGCCTCCTGCTTCCTTGGCCTTTGCTCTCCTCGGTAGATTGCCTTACCAGGCACTTGCCATGCGTCCCGTTCTAATCTAACCCTTAACCTGAGGGAACTCACTTCATCTTCCCAGTGATGCTGTGATGTGAGTACCATTATGCCCATTTCACAGATGAGGAAACAGACCCAGAGAGCCCAGGGTCTGTGATGCTTGATGAACATCAGTGTAAGTACTGTGAGGACACCCACAGCATGGGGGTCTGAGCAGAAAATTGGAGGACAGAGCCTGCCCTCCAGAAGTGGCTGGGATGTGGGCTGTGAGCTGCCCAGGTCAGGGCCTAGGTGAGGACCCCCAGGCAGCTGGAAGGAACAGCATGTACCCAGGTGCCATCCCAGGGCCCCTGAGCATCCGTCATAGTGGTAACCTGCCTCCCAGACTGAACATGCGCTCTAGGAGGGGGTGGGACTTGGCCTGTGGACCACAGTGGTATTCCCCATGCCCAGCGTCGTGCCTGGCATGTAGGAGGAGCTCAGTTAATGGAGTGAATGGGAAGTTTTCAGTGGGCATGCAGCAGGGTCCTTGGAGAATGTTGATATGGAGTGAACGAATCTATCAGCAAACGCTCCTCACTCCCTTCAGTGGGCTGCGCAGGGCTGAGTCGAGCCAAGTTGGCCCTTCCCTGGGAAAAGAGGTTTCTTAGAGAAACGCTCATCCTCGAATTATTACAATGAGAAGGAACCTAAGCCCAGAAGGGCTCTACCTCCCAGAGTTACAGGGTTTCCTTCCTATGCCCCCTTCCTGCAGAGGCAGCTCCCACATGTCTGTGTAGGAGGGCATGGAATGGGTGAGCGCTGTCTCTTGAAGCTGCATTTTCTACCAAGCACACACTTACTTTGTTTAGAGGGCATGCCTTTTGGGAGTTGCTTTGAGGAAAGGCTGAGCGCAGACATGGCTTTTCGGCAAGTGAGCAGGACCTCAGATTCCATCCCGTCCTAGAAAGCAGGAAGCCCAGCATTGAAAGAGAAAAGATTCTGTAGCTGATGTGGCCTTGGCAGGCCACCAGGGTGGGTGCCCAGATGGCAGGATCACTGGGCACCACATGGCACACAGAAGGGAACAGAGGAGAGGGAGCCCGCCCCTGGGTTTGGCAGGTCTGGTCGAGTCCGCCTGGATTCAGTTATACCAGGACCTCGAGTGGGCCCGGCATACCCGACTGAGTCAGTATGTGTACATTTCCTTTGTTCATCTCTCCCGGGAATGTAGTGGCCTTTTGTGTTTGTTTTAAATGCCAGCCTCCTTAGCTAACCCAAGAGGAAATGAGGACTGGGTTTTTGTCTGTGCAGAGGCTGGGACAAGTGTGGGAGCCGCCTGCTCTTGGAGTCAGCCTGGTGGTGACAGCGTGGCATTTGGGAAATATTCTGTGGTTTTCTCCAAGGGGTGCTGGGCACACTGGGTGCTGGGCTGCCCCTGGGCTGGGCACTGGAATCCTGAAATGAGGAAGCTCCGTGACCAGGTTTCATGGTGCCATTCAGCAAGGAACGGCTGAGCACCACATCCCTTCTTGGCCCCTGGGGAAACACACAGAAATTAGAGGCGGTCCCTGCCCCATCTTCCTGGAGAAACATGCAGAGAAAGTACTTGTACTCTGAGCAAACACCTTTCACTCTCACAGACCTTCATGGTGTTCTGTGTCTTCAGACATTGATCCCTGTGGATGAGACACATCATGGCTCCACTTTCCAAACTCCCAAATGGGCAGTGATCTGTAGATTTTAGTGCCATTCGGGGACAGGAGAGGCACTTTGGAAGATGCTGTCTGGTGTGCGAAGTCGGTGGATGCTCAAATGGCTTATGGGGTGGCATCTTTGAAGTTACACAGTCCTGAAAATTTCAGGACATATGGTCACTGTGATGTGCTAATGTTAGCAATTGAGATATTTAATTACCTGGAAAAAACCCTTTTCCTGCCCAGTCCAGGTTACTGTAGAGCCTTTATTTCTCAAGAGAAGGGTCTTACACAGTGTAGTTTGGACCAGCAGAGAGGGAATCATTATCTCTCATTAATTTATTAGCTAATTAAGTGGTTTATCAGATCACACATTTATTCCTTCAATTGCCATTCATCCAGCACTGTTTGCTGAGGTACCTGGCCTGGTGCTGGGCACTGGGGTAGGATGAAACATAACAAATATGACTGAGTCCCTACTATGTGCCAGCCCATAGGGTGTGCTGTGTGCCACAGGTGAATGCATTCATTTTCCAGTGGACATTTAACGACCACCTACTATGTGTGGACCCGTGGAGATGCAGAAATGCAAATGGCACAGTCCCTAGTGGTTTGGACACCTGTGGTGTTTTGATGGGGTCTTTGGTCCCGGCCCTCCCTCTGCTTGCTGTGATATACCCAGTCAGCCACTGTTCACAGGCCACGTGGTGACATCCCCAGAATGAACCAGAAACAATCCAGATGCCCCAGGAACCGACGTGAGAACAAGGCATCCCCTTCACACGTTGTGTCTCAGTTCAGCGTCTTGCCACCACCCAGCATTTTGAGACAGAATGTGAGATCGCGTGGTTGGCTAAATACATAAATATTTTATGTCTCGATATTCTGAAAATGAAGCCCGAATGCACAGAATTGCAGCACATCAGTGCTATAGATCATATGTTATAATAATCTGATGACATGTTGTTTAAATATTTATGGACTGATGCAACATGACAATGGGGGAAAGAGGAGGCTCAGAGCAGAGTCTCTGCAGATGCGGGAAAGGAAGGAGCAGATTCCTGCCATCCTGAGAAGTGTCATAGGACGCCTGGGTTTCTGATGTGATGTTTTGGGGTTTTATGACAAAAACCGTGGCTGACATTTATTGAGCACTCACCGAGTGCCATTCCCTTCCCTGATATTATGTCATTGACTCATCACAGCATCCCCAGGGGGGTGGGGCTCTTAACCCAAGTTACAGATGGGAAACTGAGGCCCAGGGCAAGTCAGTGGTCTATCCCAGACCCCTAGCCAGTGAGTGGCCCAGGAGCGGATCCAGGCTGACCCCGTTCTGCAGTCTAGCTCTTAATCACTGTGCTGTGCTGCTCTAAGTCATCTCTGAAAACCCACCACCCCTGCCTGGGTGACCCCTTGCTCAGTACTAACTGGATTTTCTTTTCTTTTATTTCTTTTTTTTTTTTTTTTTTTGAGACAGTTTCATTCTTGTCACCCAGGCTGGAGTGCAGTGGCACGATCTCGGCTCACTAAAACCTCTACGTCCTGGGTTCAGGCAATTCTCCTGCCTCAGCCTCCCAAGCAGCTGGGATTACAGGTGCTTGCCACCACACCCAGCTAATTATTATTTTTTTGTGTATTTTCAGTAGAGACGGGATTTCACTATGTTGGCCAGGCTGGTCTCAGACTCCTGACCTCAAGTGACCTATCTGCCCACCTCGGTGGACTTTCTAAATCACAGGAAAGGAAGATGATGTCTGTAGAATGTTGGCTGGGGTTGAAACGCACAGGAATGAGTAGCCCGAGGTGGGGGGCATGGAGTAGTGTGGAAGGGCCACTGCAGCCTGGTGCCTGGCACATAGTAGGTGCTCAGGAATTGTGGTTCTTGAGCCTCTTTGTTGGTTTTGTAGTCGTTAAGGGAGTTTACTACAGACTGTCCCCCATCCAAGTGTCTTGTGGCCCCTGAGCCTTTGCCTCAGCCCCTTCCTCTCCCTGCAGTGCCCTGGGAGGAATTGAATGACAGCTCTTTCAGTGTCTGACAGTCCAGCCAGTTAAGTCAAGGTGTCCCCCTTTTGCAGAGGAGTCTCCTAGAGCTGACCATAGCATCCCTGCCTTTGGGAGCCACCTGGAATGTGCCAGCTGCAGTGGCCGTTCCTTCTACACCCCCATGCTGTCTGTGGGGCATACCACCGAGTGCTCCATCCCCCGAATGTTCCATCACCCTCAGTGCTCTGTCCCCCCAGTGCTATCCCCATGCGTGTTCATCCTCCCAAGTACTCCATTCCCCCCAGTGCTCCGTCCCCCCCCCCAGTGCTCCGTTCCCCCCAGTGCTCCGTTCCCCCCAGTGCTCTGTTCCCCCTAGTGCTCCATCCCCCCCAGTGCTCCATCCCCCTGCATCTTCTGCCATTGGTCCTGCCTGTTGCGTTACTGCTCTGTGTCCTGGAGCCCCTCCAGTGTAGAGGCCTCGAAAGGCTGATCAGTCATCGTCAGCACCTGGTGCAGGGCCTGGCACACGAGACAGCAATAAACAGCCAATCATAGAAGTTCAAGCCACAAAACCTGCAGGCCGGGGGCTGCGTGTCCAAGAAGCCTTTTGGGAAGCGATGGTCTTAGACCTAGTAGTGTCTTCTGCAGAAGCCTAGGGGTGTCCCCAGGTCCTCAGAGTGGGAGGGGATGGGTCAGAAGGTCATGGAAATGGAACGCAGGGCCAGCTGCAAAATTTGCAGTGCCCAATGCAAAATGAAAATGCAGATTCCATTGTTCAAAGAGAGTAAAAAAACAAGAAAAAAGTATTTCCCTTTCCTTCGAAATCTCTCTCTCCATCTGTCATGATGTTTTTTTGTTTGCTATTTAATGTCTCACTCCCAGGGCACAGGATACTTTCAGGGCAAGTGCAGACCTCACAGGTGTGGGTGCACCTGCCCCCGACCCTCCCGCCTGCACCTGGGGCCCCTGCCGCAGGTGGCAAAGGTTGCTAGCTGGGGAGCAGGCAGCTGAGTACCCGTCCTGGGGAGGCAGCAGAGTCTCCATGTCGCCAGCACGTGCTCTATTATTCCACCAGACTCCACTTAACACAAATTCAAAGATAACATGAAGCATTTCAGGATAGTGGATGTGCAGCATGAGGCTCCACGCTTGAGGCTCCCTTCTCAGGGCAGGGCCAGGTCACCTGGACAAGAAGCCAGCCTGATTGGAGGGACAGTAGCACCCACACACACATTTCACACAGAGCAAGGGTCCTTTATTGGTTCTCTCCATGGGGATGGGTCCAGATCTGATTTGAAGGGAAAGTTCTGTGTTAAGTACTGTCTGCAGACTGCAGGCCCAGCAAGTTAGTTGGCCAGCCAGGGGCTGTCCCTCCTCATCCTGAGCCTCTGGTGCTAAAGACACACCATGTTCGGCCCTCCATGACCTGATCTCTCACATCATTGCCAGAGATTATTGCACTAACAAACCCATACCCTCTGACTTCTGCTCCTTGAGTGACAAGGGTCAGAAATCAAGTGACGTGGTTGCCAACCTGCTCACTTGGGACCGGTGCCAAGCACGTGGTGCCCAGAGATCAGAGAGGGCGAGGAGCTTGGATTCCACCAGCCACTGTGCTGTTCCCAGCCCCAAAATGGGGAGGCTTAGCAGCCACAGGGAGTGATGTCTGGTTATTCTGAAAACATGGACAGGGAGGCTTAGGTGAAGGTACTTAGTACCTGCTGTGCACCAGAGACCTGGCCAAGTGCTTTCCATGTTTTGCCTTCATTCATCCTCATGACAACTTTGAGCTGATCTCATTTTTTAGATGAAGTGAACTGAGGCTCAGAGAATGAAGCTGCCATTCCGAAGCCATAAGCCACACAGTTTGGAAACTGAGATTTGAACCCAGGCCTGGCTAGCCCCAGAGTTAGTGCTCTTTGCATGTGAGTCCCAGGCACACTGGCTGGCTGGGGTCCCTGCCTGGCTGGACCTCCTGCCCCCACTGTGTGCTGCATGTGCGTGGGGGCAGGACCCAAGCCAGACCTCAGCGCTGTCTGTCTGCCCCTACCCCTAAGCAGTCACCTTTGTTCTTGGAGGGAGCAGATCTCAGGGCCACGGCCCCAGCTTTTCTCCTGCCAGGCCCAGCCAGCTCTGTGGCTGTACTTTTACCTGGAGAGACAGGTGGCAGAGGCAGAGTTAGGCACACCTGGCCTCGAGTCACACCCACCTTGTGCTCACCATGTCTCTGGGCTTGTCACCTCCCACTCAAGGCTCCGTTTTCTCATTTGTGGAGCAAGGGGTGATAGCAGTTCCTGTCTCTGGGGCAGTTTGCATAATCCATTGTGTTAAGGGTGTATAGTCCTCAGTTCCACCCCACTCCCACAAGAGGCATTTGATCATCAGCCACTGTCATTGTGTTGGTGGTAAACGACATGTGTGGGGTGAGATTGGTGGCACCTGTGACGCTAGGGAGCACTTCCCCAGGCCAGGGTGTGTTGGCGGGCTCCAAGCCCAGAGCTACGCTCCCTGAGGAATGCATCGCTTCCGCCACGTGCTCTGTTGAGATACAGTAATGAGCCCCAGTCATGTAGTCTCTGCCCCAAGGGGCTGGTGTTAGGGTGCAGGGTTCCTGGCCAGGCAGCGCTGGGGAGAGATAGCTGGGACAGCATGGTGGCCCATGGCTGCCACAAGGAATGGAGTTCCTTCAATCTCTTTCTTCCATTAAAGGGCAATCCCTGGGGATTTAACATGCCGCCTTTTGGGTGAGGTCCCAGCACTCTCAGGGTCCTGGGAAGGCCTCATTGTGCTTGGCTTTGCTTCAAGGTGTCATTGAGAAATCAGTTTTTCCAGGTGGAATATGAGTGTTTTCTCCAGGCTCTCCTAAGACTCACAACTACTCCCGCCTAAAGCTACTGGTCGCGGGGACCCACCTGGGCTAGGCCCTGGTCACCTGTGATCGCACTGACTTCTCCCGGTGACCTTGAGAGGCAGATTCTATTAATTCATTTTACAGACGAGGAAAGGGAGGCTGAGTGAGGCTGCCTTATTGCCCAAGAGTGCACAGTGTGCCCAATGCCAAGTCAGGATTTGAACCCAGGCCCTTGGCTTCCAGACTACACTCTCAGAACCACTCTGCCCTGGTGTGAATGGATTTTAAAAAAATTATTGGCAGCAGAAAAACCACAGGTTCTGCTCAAAGCAGTAGACTGTCAGTGAACACCTACTACGTGTCAGGGCTGTGCTGGGTGCTGCAGGAGGGCTCCGCAGAGAGGAACAGAGACAGACTGTCGGTGCTAACATTCGCCTGAAAAATGACCATTTCTGCGTGAGCCAGGATTGCGTTGACTCCTTGCTCCAGGGCTGTGAGGTGTGCGGGGTTAGGTTCATGTAATGGATGAGGAAGCGGAGGCTCAGAGAGGCTGTGTGGCTTGCCGAGGTGTCACAGCACTGGGTGGCCTTACTCCACATCCACCTGCTCTGTCTGCCGTCATTCATGGCGGTCTCCGGACTAGCGTGGGCCTCCCTGACATCCTGCATTTGGATAAACTGAGGCCTAAAGGACAGTTCAGAGCTTGATCCCGAACAGGGGAGGGGGCAGAACCTTTGCATATTTGTGGAAATGGACACCCATTCCACAGCGAAATTCCCTGCAAAATGCCACCGATTCTCAGGGCTGGAGAAGACCTAAGAAATGACAGCGGGAGGTCTCGGCACGTGTGTCTGTGGCAGCAGAGGGACCTGTATCGACCCTTCCTGGGACCGACATCCAGGGCGATGGGGTTTTATAGCATCTGGAACAGGCAAGCCTTTTATAAGAAAATGTTTCCAAAGCTGTCCCATCCCACCATTGGCAAGCAGTCCTTAAACGGCAAAGAAACAGCCGTGCTCCGTATTCACAAAATGGTGAGCTGGCATTTAGGCCCATTTATTTCAAGTGGGAGTTGAGGAGGCTAAAGACTCCAGTTCTGAGCGGCACTCGCTGCCTCACTGCAGCAGGAGAGCATAGTCTTCAGGGCTTTCTTCCCATTTACGGTTTTTTTTGTTGTTGTATATTTGTAAAATGAGGCTTCTGCTGGCAAAAGCAGGTTTTAGCGAGTGCGGCGGCTCTTTCAAGACCTAATAAGGCCCCAACGGAGGGTGAATTCCAGCAACACTTTCCTTTCCCCCAGGGCCCCCCCATTCTGTCTTGCCTCATACACTTTGGGCACAGGGTACCATTCATCTTGCTTCCCATTAATGGAATTACTGCCATCACTTCTGCGGGACGAGATGGGCCCTTTGGAACTGCCTTGGGGACAGAAGCAGGATTCGCCGCCAGACTGTTTTGCTTAGAGGGGAAGGGAAAGAAAAAAGAGAGGGAGAGAAGATGCATGCAAATGGATGCCTCCCTGGGTGGTAAAGATTCTTGACCGTGGGGGACAGGGGCCACAGGGCCCATCCAGCCTGCTTCCTTCTCATGTCCCCTGTGAGCCTCGCTGTGGCAGGGCATGTGATAGCCCCAGTGGCAGATGTGAACTGGGCTTGGCACCTGTGTACCACAGCCCCTTGAGTTCAGAAGAAGGGAAGGAGGGACCTAGCATTTATGGGCTGCTCACAGATGCCTGGCACTGCGCTGGCCAAAATTTGGGGAGTGGGTATCTTTGTCCTCTTTTTTTTTTTTTT
>NW_016107521.1:2067814-2075378 GCF_001604975.1 Cebus imitator | reverse complement strand
TTTTTTTTTTTTTTTTTTTTTTTTTTTTTTTTTTTTTTTTTTAAAGAGGAAGTTTTGCCCTTGCTGTCCAAGCTGGAGTGTAATGGTGCAATCTCAGCTCACTGCAGCCTCTGCCTCCCAGGTTCAAGCGGTTCTCCTGCCTAAGCCTTCTGAGTAGCTGGGATTATAGGCGCCTGCCACGATGCCCAGCTAGTTTTTTGTTTTTTTAGTAGAAATGGGGTTTCACCATGTTTGCCAGGCTGGTCTCAAACTCCTGACCTCAGGTGATCCACCCACCTTGGCCTCCCAAAGTGCTGGGGTTAGAGGCATGAGCCTCTGCGCCCAGCCATGTCCTCATTTTTAGAGGAAACAGCAGGGACCCACAGAGTCTAGACACTTGCTTTGAGTCACACAGCTCCTCAGCAGTAGCTCTGAGCTTGGAACCTCAGTCTGTCCATTTTCCTGGAGAACCAGCAGCGCCCCTCCATAAGGCTCCAGGAAGCAACAGAGTGAGGACTCAATCTGGGTGCCTGTCAACAGCCTGTCCCAGCATCACCCCCCAGTTCCCCAGGAAAGTGAGCAGACATCTGGAGGGCTTTTGCTTTTATACAAGAACGCTGCTCAAGGATAATGCTGAATATAATGTATTCCACCTGGACATCTGATAGAATTTCATGGGTCTGGGGCCCTGAGAATGAGGGAGGAAGGTGGGGAGCTGACTGTGCTTGCCATTCTGCATGTCCATTTGCAGCAGAGCTGGCAATTATTGTCCTCTCCAGTGCTGTCTCTGATAGATTGATAGGGGCTGCCTGAGATGTCATGTTGAGAAGGCTTTGGAGACTGGCATTGATTAGCAATGTCTGCTGTGTGCACAGGAGTGAAGAGATGGGTGTGAAAAGGACCAGACCTAACTTAGTACAATTCTTAACCCGAGCAGAGACCCCAGGGGCACCAGCCCTGCTTAGTTATGATTAGCTCATTGTGTGCCTCACCACACTTCCATCCCAGTAAACTCCGGGAGGGTGTGACTGTGCACAGCACACAGTGGGAATTCCACACAGAACAGGAGGAAGGATTGTCGAAGGCTCTGCAGCCCCCAAGGAGCCAACAGCTGGATTCCGACAGTGAATGCTTTTAAAAACATATTTTTAAACTTCCAGGGATGAGACCTAGGTGTCCTCTTGTTTAAACCAGAGCCTTTTTTCTTCCATGTCACTAACTTGCTGGGTGTCTTTGAGCCATGACTTCACCTACCTGAACCTCGGTTTCCTCATCCTCACTCCGAGCACTATAGAGGGGTGACCCGGTTGATGATGGTCCTCGAACCCAGAACCCATGGGTAACAGGGTCAGCATTCAGAACTGTCAACTCCAGCTGCCTGCGCTGCCTGCCGGGCCCTGTCCTTTGCTGGGCAGAGCTCCAGGCTTGCTGGGTCTGTAATGCTTTCCTTCTCACTTCTCCAACATCACTGCCTCTGGGGAGTCGCCACTGACCTCAGCACACTGCTTAGGAACCCATGCTTGGTTCCCCCACAGCCCCCTCTGCATCTTCCCCAGCAAGGCACCCCACCCTGTGAGGCCCACTGACAGCCAGTCCCCTGTCCCAGGATCCCCTCCAGGCCTGGGACAGGCCCACTTTCCTCTGTGGTCCCAGCGCTTAGCCCAGGGCCTGGCCTGGCGAAGGCTTTGGTGAGGGTAAGAAGGGAGGGAGCAGTGCATCCTTTGTTTGTTCCTCAGGCCTTGTGGCCACAGGGACAGCTGAGATGCTGAGACTTCCATGCTGTGTCCAAAGCCCAGGGACAGATAGGTCAGTGGGACAGATGGAACCTGCTCTGTGACTCACACACCCATTGTGCCTGCTACGGCGATCCTTTAAAGGACAGTTGGGTTTGATCCTGTGGGAGGTGGGTGTTTGGAAAGGTTTTCAGCAGGGGAGTGGCTACCCTGAAGCAGAGGGTGGCCCATGGAGGCTGGGGGGTTGGGAGGGTACTGTGCACTTCAGAAGAGGTGAGGGGGACGGGGCTGTCCTGGGGAGAGTGGGAAGAAGTGGGGAGCAGCTGGACAGCACAGGCACCTGGTGTCCCCAGCCTGAGCTGCTACCTGGAGACCTCTGCATCAGGGAGTGAAGAATTCAGGGCTACGAGCCAGAAAAAATGCTCCCCAGAAGCTTCAGTGGCTCCAGGATCTCAGGAATGATTTCCAGATGGGCAACTGGGACAAGGGTGGGCTGGGGCCCTGGTCTCAGTGTTCTCACCAGTCAGGGAGGCCAGTGTGCTCTTTGCCCCGACTCTCCTCTGACCCTGGCCCTCCATACCAGGATTTGGTGTGGGGGTGGGGTGAGGCCAAGGCCCGCAGAAGCCATAGGGTCAGCCTAAGAGTAAGAGCAGAAAAAGAAAAATCACGAAGCAACAGTGAGCCCCTGTGGCACATCGAGGGGGCTGTTGAATCCCCGTACACTCAGCGCAGGCAGTGGCCGGGGCAGAGGTCGTCCATGTGTGGCTGGAGTGTGTGTAGACGGGCCAGTGCTTGAGCCTGAATCCTCAGAGCACCTCCTCTACACATGCCAGTCCTACCAGTATGTTGTGATTGATATGTAAATTACCATTAGCTTTTTAAACAATAATTCCTCCTCCTGCTAATGTCACTTGTTCATCAGAGCACCCTTCTGGGTGTACATGAGCTGTCGTTAGCTACTCTTCTCTTTAAACGTCACCCACAGCTCAGACAGGTAAAGCACTTACCCAAGGTCACACAGCAGGGGTTTGAACCCAGATCGATCTCCCCAGGAAGCATGTGAGCTGATACCTTCAAGGATCGGTAGGAGTTGGCCAGGTGGCGAAGGTCTGCAGTTAGAGTGTGGGGACGCTGCGTAAGCTGGCTGCAGAAGTGGGAAACAGCAGTCGTAGGACCCTGCAGGTGGCTCCACGGAGCTGACATGGTGGAGAGATGTTACCTTGCCTTGGACATGATGGGTCAGGGGGTCTTAGGTGTGAAGCTCAGGAAGGATGGCGACGTGGGAGACTTGGAGGTGGATAAGAAAGGGGAGATTGTGGCCAGATGGGGGCTTAGGAATATATTTCTGGCGGTGCATGTGGAAAATGGTGGTGCTAAGACTGGGAGGACTTAGAGGTCAGTGGGGGGCCAGGTGTTGATGCCACTGAGGACATTCTCAGAGCCTCTCAGCTACCTGAGGCTGCAGTTGCACCCAAAAAGACTACTTAGCTTGGTTGGGCGCCGTGGCTCATGCCTGTAATTTGAGTACTGTGGGAGGCTAAGGCAGGCGGAGGACTGCTTGAGGCCAGGAGTTCGAAACCAGCCTGGCCAACATGGTGAAACCTCATCTCTACTAAAAATACAAAAATTAGCTGGGCATCATGGTGTGTGCCTATAATCCCAGCTACTTAGGAGGCTGAGGCAGGAGAATCGCTTGAACCTGGGAGGCGGAGGTTGTAGTGAGCCGAGATCGTGCCGTTGCACTCCAGCCTGGGCAACAGAGTGAGGCTCCATCTCAAAAACAAAGAATCCTCAGCTCTTTCTCCTGTCTCACCATCCGCTCCCACCCATTCCTGCTGGGTGTCGGGGTGGTGGGGGGCTCTCACCTCGGCACCCTCAGCCTCTCACAGCTTTCCTGAAAAACTAGGACGATGCCTGCCGACTTCACAGGTTGTATCATTTATTCTCACGTCATCCCCAGCGATGACGTGAGAATAAATGATACAATCTGTGAAGCTCCCAGCACTGCCTGGGGAGGGGAAAGAGTGTTGTCGTCTGTAAGTCCCGATTTCTGCGCGTCATTTATTCTCTTCCCAGTCAAGAAGCGATTTTGATTCCCGGGGACAAGAGAGGCCCGCTTTCAGGGGAGCGTACCCGCAGGCCCCGTCCAGGCAGGTCGATGGGCGCAGAATTCATCTGTATCCCCGATTTCCAGGCTGCCTCGTGAATCCGCAAGAGCCCTGATCCCCATGTGCTGTCGGGAGTGCGTCGTGTTGTCCCTGGGACTGATTCCCATTCTCCCTGCATATATTTGTTTATTTGGGTCTGGAGAAGTCTGAGGTGAAGCCATGGGAATCGTTTTAATACAGTTAAGCACCACTGCATAAGGACACTTTGGTCAACAGCAGACCAAGTATATGACATTGGTCCCATAAGATTATAATGCCATCTTTTTACTGCACCTTTTCCGTGTTTAGACACACAGATACTGACCATTTCATTACTGTCGCCTGCAGTACCCAGTGCAGGACCATGCAGTACAGGAGTGTAGCCAGGAGCCTAGGTGTGGGGGAGGTGAGACCGTCTGGGTTTGTATAAGTCCAAGATGTTCGCACAGTGACAAAATCTCCTAATGATGCATTCTTCAGAGTGTGTCTCCGTTGCTAAGTGATGTGTGACTGTTTATGTCTGTGGCACCTTGTATGCATTGGGGGCCTGGGCTGAGGTTGTAGGTTCCCCCTAGGTGACCAGGAGTGTCACAGGCAGTGAGGAGGACCATTCCCAGGGTCTGTCCGGTGGTCATTTTTCAGGGAGGAGAGATTGCTCAGGAAGGTGAGCCCAGGCTAGCCCACAAGCCCTGCCCTCACTCCTTCGCAGATCCAGGTAGCTGCAGGGGGATTCTAGAGGACACTAGGTTCTGCCCACCGACAAGGGGCTTAGCCAGACACCCCCACCCCTGGTCCACTGTAGGACCCACGTGGGATTCAGTCGGAATATTTTTAGGTTGAATGAGTGCATGAGGGTGGGGAGACGCATGTGTCGGATACCGGCTGGATGACTTCATGTGTGTTGTTTGACACATTTTACAGCTGGGGAGACTGAGACTCAGAGAGGCTGAGGGTCTTGGCTAAGATGCCCAGCAAAGAAGGCTTCATGCCACATCTGACTCCCCACTCCCTTGAGCGTTCCCCTCACCTGGAGCACCTGCCCCAGCCCCTGCTTCTGTGCTGGGGAGGAACAGGGAGGACCAGGGTGAGGGGATCAGGCACTGTCTTGGACCTCCTGTGTGCCAGAGCATTTTGCCTGCACAATCTCATTTGAAGTAGATCTCCTTCCTGGTTTTCTGATCACAAAAGTGAGGCTTAGAGAGCTGATCAATTTGGGCGAAGTTTGCCAGCAAATAGTTGGAGTGTCCCATGTTTTGATGCTGGCCTGACCTGGAGAGGACACTCACCTGCTGGGACAGGTCAGGGATGGGTGGCTTCAACCCGTCTTGGTGGGATAGCCTGGGCTGTGATAACAGAGACATTGCTTTCCCACCAAAAAGAGCAGGGGGGTCTTTATGGGAGCAAGCAGGGCAGGGAGCTCCCCTTGAACCCCTGGGAAATGTGGAGCTGGATTACCAGCCCAGACCCCATGCTGCCCGCTGCAGCTTTTTCTTTTCCCCTTTTCTTTTCTTTTCTTTTTTTTTGAGATGGAATCTTGCTCTGTCACCCAGGCAAGAGTGCAATGTCATCATCTTGGCTTACTGCAACCTCTGCCCCCTGGGTTCAAGCGATTCTCCTGCCTCAGCCTCCCGAGTAGCTGGGACTACAGGTGCACATCACCACACCTGGCTGATTTTTGTATATTTAGTAGAGACAGGGTTTCACCATGTTGGCCAAGCTGGTCTCAAAGTCCTGACTTTAAGCAGTCCACCCACCTCGGCCTCCCAAAGTGCTGGGATTACAGGTGTGAGCCACCACGCCCTGCCCAGCCTTTCTCTTTCTGACTTCGCTTGCCCCACCTGTGCAGTGGGAGGACAGGAGAACTCCTTTATCTGCTGAGTGCTGATTATGTGCCAAGGAATTTGCTGCATGATCTGATCCGATGGCCCCTGAAGCCCGTCCCTTAATGGCACCACCCAGTCACTCCCGGCTGCCGTTCCCTCAAGGCACGTATCGCTGTCTGAAATCACCATGTCTCTTCACTGTCTGTGCCTGCCTCCTGACCACGCAAAGCCTGTGGGAGGGGAAGGCCTTCTCTCCCTTGCCCACTCCTGTGTCCCCAACCCCTCAGATGGTGCATGGCTTCATGAGCTTCTCAAGAAATACTTGGCAAATCATGGCAGAATGTGTTAACCGGATTTTCTCAAAAAGGGGATCGAGGCCTGCAGAGGGCAGGCCCGTCCCCGTCCCTCGATCACACTGCTAGGGCAGGATTGGAGCCCCTGCCTGATAAGAGTCAGCTGGGGCCTCATTCACTGACCAGCTTTGAGCCTGGAATTCTAGGTGTGCCTGTGTCCCTGCAGGTTCACGCCACCCAAAGAAACTTCCAGTCCACACTTGTGGCTTTGGATCGGCTCAGAAAAAGTGTGTCCTGTGACTGCTCAAGGAATCTGGGCATTTAGCCCAGAAAAGAGTGTGTTTCCTGGCTTCCTGAGAACTGGGGCCCACCCTGCCCCCAGCCTGGGCGTGCAGAACAGGAGGGAGGGGAGTTGAAATCAGGCCCTGGAAGGCTACGGCGTCGGACCTTATCATCCAAGTGAGGCTTGCCGCTCACGCCGAGACTGTCCGGCCGAGCACTCCGGGACACGGTATCCCTCCGAGATGGCAGCAGCGCCTGGACTTGCTGGAGAAGAAACATTCCTCACGCTCATGCGAATGTTTCCCCAGGCTGCTGTCCTGGCATTGGGTACTGTGGGGCAGACATAGGTGTGATGTTCTCTGGGCACGAGGTGACCAGTGTCCATTGGGTCATCAGGCCTCCAGGGCCACACGTTTGGAAAGTTGTTCCTGGAGCACCAGGCATCTGGCCCCTCACTCTGTGGCCAGGCGTGGGTTTCTAAGGGACCCTGCAGAGAGCTGGGGTCCTCAGCCTTCACGTCTGCACATTGTGCATAATTTCATGCTTTGCTTTTGTTGCTTTTTTTCTTTTTTTTGAGACAGGGTCTTGCTCTGTTGCCCAGGCTGGAGTGCAGTGGCATGATCTTGGCGCACTACAGCCTTGGCTTCCTGGGCTCAAGTGGTCCTCCCACCTCAGCCTCCTGAGTAGCTGGTATTACAGGCACCTGCCACCACAGCCAGCTAATTTTTATATTTTTTGTAGAGATGGGGTTTTGCCATGTTGGCCAGGGTGGTCTCGAACTCCTGACCTCAGGTGACCCACCTCCCTCAGCCTCACTAAGCCCTGGGTTTACAGGTGTGAGCCACCCAACCCGGCCTGCTTTGTTTTCTTGAGAAGGGTCAGAGCTTTCCTGCTGCCTCTCCCACTTTTCAACTGTTTTCTTCTTCACCACGGGGCTGCCTCGTGGACTGGCTTGGGGGCCTTCTACCTCAGACTGGAAGATCGCTCAGTACTCAGAGGGGGTTCACTAGGATTACCCTTACACTTTTTGGAATACACTGGTCACATTTCTGAGAGGGAGCCCCCCTTTTTGTACTTGTAGGAGAGTGGAGGAGGCCGGCCACACATCTTCTCAGCCAGGATTGAAAAAGTCACCTAGCACAGTGGCCTGAGTCCACTGGTTCCCAAATCCCAGACCCAGGCCAGGCCTAGGGCTGTGTGAAGTCCTCCACAGAACTACGGTGAAATCAGAAAACGAAGGCCTGCCTTGGCATAGCTACTTTCTCTGTCAGCTGTCCTTTCTTTTCTTTTCTTTTCTTTTTTTTTTT
>NW_016107521.1:2014089-2067734 GCF_001604975.1 Cebus imitator | reverse complement strand
TTTTTTTGAGATGGAGTCTCACTTTGTTGCTCAGGCTGGAGTGCAGTGGCGTGATTCTGGCTCACTGCAGCCTCCACCTCCAGGGTTCAAGCAATTTTCCTGCCTCAGCCTCCTAAGTAGCTGGGATTACAGGTGCACCCCACCACACCCAGCTAATTTTGTATTTTAGTAGAGACAGGAGTTTGATCTCAAACTCCCAGCTTCAGGTGACCCACCCACCTCTGTGCCCAGTCTATCCTTCCTTTTATGATAGATGGAATAATAGGTGGATGTTTTATTTTAGATGCCAGAAAACACTGGCAACCTATGTCTGTCTTCAAAATGTGGGAGAAGCTGTTCAGGCCTGGAACACTCCCAGGTCTGGGAGCCATTGATGTGTTTCTGCACCCCAGACACAGAAAGGGAGCCCAGGGGAGATGTCGATGCCTCGAGAACTTCCAAGTCCTGGCCATACATGGCCCCTGGCCCTGCCCTGGTGTGCCTTGGGGTGTATTGGTTTGCTAGGGATATTATAACAAATTACTGCAAACTGGGTTCTTGAAAACAATAGAAATTCATTCTTTCATGGTCCTGGAGGCCCGATGCCTGAAATAGGCTAGCAGCAGGCTCGCTTTCCATGGAGGCTCTCATGAGGCACCTGCCATGCCTCTTTCTGGCTTCTGGCAGGGCCCGGCCACCCTCCGTGTTCCGCATTCCGTGGCTTGTCTACACATCCCTCCAGCGCTCGCCTCTGTCGCCACATGGCCTTCTTCCTTGTGCGTCTCTGTGCCCATCCCTTGTAGAAAGATGCCCATCCTGGAATTTGGGCCACTCTAATCCCACGTGACCTCCCCTTAACTTGATTAGTATCTGCAAGACTCCAAGCAAGGGCCTGGGCCCCAGTTCTAGATAGATAAGCATTTTGGGGAGACATTACTCAGGGGGCATAAGGGATGAGGAGAACAGATCCAGGGAGCCTGCCCTAATTCCCGGGAGGAGACAGGAGGCCAAGGAGCAGAGTCTGGCCGGGGAGCTGTCACCACAGTGAGGCCTAAGCCAGGGCCACGGGGACTGGGTGAGACACCCCACTTCAGGAGCACAGGGGAGGGCCGGGATCCCCCTGACTCCTTGCATCCCAGATTCGTTCCTACACTTTCATACAGCCCCCAAAGCTGAGTACCAACTAGATTTGGGTCTTCAGCATGATGTTTTTTAAACACAGGCTTGTAACATTCAGTCCTTTGGTGGCACCAGCCAGGACCACTGAGGGCTGAGAGCGTCTCAGCTCCCAGCACAGGTTGCCAGCCCTGGCTTTGCTCTTTTGGGTTGAGAGCGGCCCCTCCCAGTAATGACAGGGCCGCGCCATTCCCGGCATCGCCCACCAGAACAGCCTCCCCCGCTCTGTGAACAAAGGGCAGCCTGTGGGGCAGGAAGGAGGGAATCCAGCCTCCCCTGCTTCCCCAGGGGCCCCTATCTGTTTTGGCAAAGGCCCTGTGGTCAGACGTTTCCGCCCTGAAAACTCCCTGCCAAGTGATCTCAAGCAGAGGAGTCCCAGAGTCCCCCTGAGCCCCGCTTCTCTCCTGTGAAGTAGGAGAGACAGTTCTAGCCCTGTCCATCTCAGGAAGGCTGGGGATGACAAGGCATGCCCTTCCCGTGCCTAGCCCAGGGCCTGGCACATAGTAGGTGCTCAGTAAATACTGAATGAGAGAGAGGATCTTGGAACCTGGAATGTAACCTTCATGCCACTCGTGCAAAGCCTCACCACGGCCTCTTGAGAAGGAGATTCTATAAGCGTTTTCTCCCCTCCACCCCCATCCTGAGGACACAGCTGAGACGGCTGGGCAGGAGTGGGGGAGTTGAGTGTGTGCATGTAGCACTGGACAGAGGACAGATGCTGCCAAGATGCTTCTCAGGCATTGGCCGGTCGCGTGACCCATTGAGTAAAACCTACCTAGACTTGGTACCGTGGGAGGGAGAGAAGTGTGGGAGGGAGAGAAGTGTGCAGGGAGTCCTGGAAGGGAGCCTGGAGAGCTGGGTGCCAGCCTGGCCCTGCACCCCTTACCAGCCATGTGCAGGTTGTGGGGGTGGCCTGTACATCCTGCTTCCTGAGCCTCCCCTCTGCAGCCCGGATGCCACCTCTGGAATTCTGGCCTCTATCCCACAACTCGCACAGGACTTGCCTTGCATCCAGGCCTTTACATGTGCTGTGCCTCTGCCTGGAGTGCCCTGTCCCCATTCCTCCCCTCAGAGCTGCGTCCTGTTCTGAGGAAAAACCCTTTGCCCCAGGTAGACAGCATGCACGTTTCCCTGTTTCCATACCCTGCACTGCAAAGCAGCGGGCATACTGGTTATAGTTTATGAGACACGCAAGAGCCCCATTGAGGATGGAGATTGGTCCCCCTTGCCTGGCACAAGGATGGTGCCCAGCCCTTGTTTGTCCATTGAATGAGCAAATAATGGAATGTCCGGTGGCATGTCACGCCTCTGCTGCGTGCCTTAGTTTCCCCATCTTTAAAATACTGGATGTAAGCCAGGCGCGGTGGCTCATGCCTGTAATTCCAGCACTTTGAGAGGCTGAGGCGGGAGGATCACCTGAGGTTGGGAGTTTGAGACCAGCCTGTCCAACATGTTGGAACCCCATCTCTGCTAAAAATACAGAAGTTAGCTGGGCGTGGTGCTGCACGGCTGTAATCCCAGCTACTCAGGAGGTTGAGGCAGGAGAATCGGTTAAACTAGGGAGGTGGAGATTGCAGTGAGCCGAGATGGTGCCACTGCGCTCCAGCCTGGGCGACAGAGCAAGACCCGTCTTAAAAATAAATAAATAAAATACTGGTTGTGGGCTGGTGGAGTCCCTAGGGATCTGGTGAAGTATGAGGCCTCAAGTGAGTGGAGCCGGGTCTTCCCTGCTCCCAGGAATAGAATGGGAGTGTGGCAGCCAGCACACAGTTTGTTTAATGATTAGCCAATGCTGATGCAAAAATATGAACAAAGCTCTGGGGATTTTCCGGGCGTTCAGCACAAAATTCCCAGTTAATGGGTTCCAGTGTCTGAAAAGGCAGGACCGACACTGTCTCTGTGGAGTTGTTCTGTCTTTCCACACCTGCCCCCTGTGGGAATTCTCCCAACACCTGTGGAGGGAAGAATGTGTGTGTGAGGGGTCCGAGACCACATGCACCGCCTGGTGGAAGTTTCTCTGCTCTTGCATGTCTGGCGAGAGCTCCTCTTCATGACACAGAATCTGCCGAGATTCATCCCCAGCTTCCTACGCTTCAGGCCAGCACCCGTGTTCAAGCCCCTGCCTCTGCTGTCTCCCATGTCTTCAAATTTGCACCACTCTGACCCTCAGTTTCCTCATCTGCAAAATGAAGGCAGGAGTGCCCACCTCATGGGGTGAGCTGGTGGACCCAAATACATGGTACGGTAGGTGCCACGGATTAGCAGCACATGATTTCGTGGCTCTTAGCGTGAGTATTCCTTCCTTTAGAGAGTGGAGCAAAACAGATCCGCAGATTAAGCCAAAAGATGTCTGTTGTCTGAAGAAGTTTGTTTTGGAAGGCAAGCCCAGGTTTTGGGTCCTCCGTATTCCCTGAGGCACAGCCTAGTTGAACGTCGCGACGTATTTTACGGACTTGGTGACCACTCAAGCCTTTGAGCCCTCCACGCGGATGCTCTGAGGTCAGGCTTTTGGGGAAGCCCTCGCACAGCTGGGCTGCTTGTCGCATCGGTAGCACGGTTTCCACAGAGCAGGCTCTGTTTGGCTATGAATAGATGTTTTTCTCACTCTTTTCTTGGTTGCCTGAATGGCAGGCTCCCTCCTGCAGTCCCAGAGGCCGACCTGCATGTAAAACTCCACTGGACATCAGAGTGGGGTCGTCTGTTCCTGCTTGGACTTGAGGCTCTCAGCAAGACTCAAAGAGCTGGGTCGATGGCCGCCGTGACCCAGGGAGCCTCCCGAGGGTCTCCTGGGCTGTAGTTTCTAAAGGCTACCGAGTGAACTGAAGAAATTGGAGTTCACGGAAAAGGCAGCAGATGGGAGCCACAGCCGAGATGGAGCGGGATGGTTCAGGATCTCCAAACACAGGCCCGCTGGCTCCGTGGCGTCCAAGCCGCAGATGCAAAGCCTGTTAGGACAGGAAGGGCACCAGATAGCTGCCAGGGCCTGCCGCAGGCGGGAGGGCCGGGCCACCAGCAATTAGGAATGTGGGTTACGGAGCCGCACAGACTGGGTTCAGATCCCAGTTTTTCCACTTCTATTGGGCAGCGTGCTTTCAGCCTCAGTTTTCCCCTTCTATAAAACGGAGATAGTAATTTACCTGTCTCACGAGGCTGTTATGAGGATTAAAGTAAGTTAACATCACTTAAGTGCATAGATCAATGCTTGGTACACAGTGAACAAATACAGATAAACTGAGGCCCAGAGAGGGCGAGGGACTTCTCTGTGGTCACTCAGCAAGTCACTGGGGCAGCCAAGGCTGAACTCATGACTCCTCGTCTCGTGGACATTTCCCCCCTCCCCGCCCTCCCGCTCAGTCAGACTTTTTCAACGCTGCCTTTTGCAAAGGAAATCGCGTGACCCTTCAGCCCACAAGAATTCCGACTGCACAGAATGTCTGAAACCTCTTTGGGCTGGCTGGGGGCCTTGTTGCAGTTCTATTCAGCTGTTAGTTCTTTTTTTCCCCCTCTCTTTCTTTTAAAGCTGTATAGGATCCTCCTTTTCCGTCTCCACAAATAGAAAAATTAACCTCTTGACAAAGGAGTTGGAAGACTTCAGTCCCCGCTGTGTGTCCCTGAACCGATCCCCCAGCCTCAGGTTCCCCGGCTGTGAAATGAGACGGTGTCCCCTGTTGACAGGGAGGTGGCCCCACCTGTCAGTCTGTGATTGCCACAGAGACAAGCCAGTGGAGAGGTGCCACCCCAGATGAAGTTCGGGTGAGTGCTGATTAAACAAAGTCTGGTGCCACATCCTTCTAAGAAGCGAGGTGAAACCCACCAGAGATGCGAGTGTGTTCGCCCACCCCCTAATGTCAAAGGTGGTTTGAGTCATCAGAGTGGCCTGTGCTTTTCTCACTCTCCTATTTCATCGCAGTGCTCCTGAGCCAGTCGGGGCTGAGGCCTGGGGGCCAGTCATGTCCCATCTGCAGGCCCCAAGGCGTCAGACCTGAGGGGCCTGGTCACCTCCTCATTGTTGCAGGGTGCCCCAGACATGAGCTCCGGAGGCTGCTAGCCTAGGGTGTGAATCTGTCTCCAAAGCTGCTGACACAGGGGGAAGGACTTCCCCTCTCTGAGACTTGGTTTTCTCATCTGTGAAATGGGTGCATGAGCACTGCCTGGCAGGGTGAGATGAGGTTCACAAGCCCTACCCTACTTCACTCCCTTCTTCCTTCCTGCCCGAGAGGCTCCCTGCTCACCTGGGATCCGGACAGGGCACAGCAGATGGCGATGTGTCCAAGTTCTCCCAGGCTGTGGGGCACAGAGGGACAGCTGGCCATGCTAGGAAGCCTGGAGTCAGACCCTCAGACATCAGGGTCAGGCGTGTCCAGGGTGCAGCCTTCTTGCGCTAGTGATGGGGATCCCTAGGGGAAATACCTAGGGTCCAGGAGGTCATGGAGACAAGACTCGAACCCAGGATTGGGACCTGGAGTACCCCTAGCCCCCAGGTCCTCCTGTCCTTTGTGCACGCTAACTTTCAGGTCACCCTGGCACCAGCAGGGGCCAGCCTATTTGGGCCTGGGAATTCAGAGATGGGTGCCAAGGTGGGCCTGGGGCACGACGGGGCAGATGTGAGGCCAAGCCCCACCTTTGTACCCTCTGGTAGGGGCCTTGGGCAAGTCACGGCCACTCCAGAGCCCCCATCTCCTCATCTCAGAAATGAACCTCATTCCCACTCTTCCCACCCACCTTTCAAGGTTGTCATGAGGCTCCCGACAATAGTGTGGACAAAAGTCCCTCTGCATACCATCAAGAACTGCCCAGAAGCCAGGCGCGGTGGCTCACGCCTGTAATCCCAGCACTTTGGGAGGCTGAGGTGGGTGGATCACCTGAGGTCGGGAGTTTGAGACCAACCTGGCAACATGGTGAAACCCCATCTTTGCTAAAAATACAAAAATTAGCTGAGTGTGGTGGTGTGCACCTATAATCCCAGATACTTGGGAGACTGAGGCAGAAGAATCGCTTGAACCTCGGAGGTGGAGGTTGCAGTGAGCTGAGATCACACCATTGCATTCCAGCTTGGGTGACAGAGCGAGACTGTCTCAAAAAAAAAAAAACTGCCCAGAAGAAATGTATCATGTCACCCTCTGGGGCATTTCTGTATGCGGGTCACTGAGGCAGAGTCTGGTATGGAGTAGGTGTTCAGTAAGTGTTGAATAAATGAATGATGAAAGTTGCCTGTTCCCGAGCTCACCCAGGGAAATTTCCATAAGGCGTTCTCATCTTCACAGGAACCCCAGGGGCTTAGGTATGGCCCGTTTTACAGATAAGAAAGCTGAGGCTCAGAAAGCAAAATTTCTTACTTAAGGCCACACTGCAAGTGGCTCAGGAAGTCCAGATTCACACCCGATTCTTGAGCCCGGGTCCTTTCAGGTGCTCAGGTGCCCACCGGTTATTCCCTCCCTGGGGCACTCTGGTGAGTATTCAACAAACAGTTCCAGGTTGAGGGGGGTTTGTAAACACCCCTGCTGTCTAGCATTTGTCAGCTCCCATGGTGGGTGTAAATATTCCCACCATGGCTGATTTTAAGCACCCAGTGAGTTATCAGCTGTCTCACAAAATCCCTTAAGATGTAACAAGCAGCCCCCATGGCTTAGTGCACCCCCATGCCCCTCCCCTTTGCATAGCCCCTTGCTCACTGGGAGAACAGCCACAGAGTTAGGAGCATTCCTGGAGGCTGAAACAGCAGACCGGAACTAAGCCAATGGCTTGGGTGGGAGTACTGTGCCTTTAGACCCCCAGCGCTGTCCACCAGAGGCCTTGGAACTCCCTGGAGTCTCAGAGTCACACAAAGACTCGGTCGGATGGATGAGACCTGAGGATGGATCTTCGGGACCAAGACTGGAATATTA
Source organism: Cebus imitator (assembly GCF_001604975.1). Classification (NCBI taxonomy): domain Eukaryota; kingdom Metazoa; phylum Chordata; class Mammalia; order Primates; family Cebidae; genus Cebus; species Cebus imitator. The sequence goes on along the minus strand of NW_016107521.1, from coordinate 2,060,694 downwards.
AGGCCTCCCAGCCCCACGGTGTGCGATACTCCTGCCAGGCCTGGAGCAGAGCCCTATCAATGCCGGGATATAATGGACAATAAAAGTCGCCGGAAAATAGTGACTCTCCTAGGACCCCTGTCATCTCTGCCACATGCTGCTGCTGGCACACTGTGATCATGAGGCACAATCGTCATGTAAATATATAGGGTCTCTCGCCAGCCACGGGCCAAGATTTATTTTATGGAGACAGTGGGGGAGGGGCCAGCTCAGGTTCATTGTCCTGGTAACTTTGTAAAATGCTTTGCCATCACTTCCCAGCTCCTGGGAGGATGCAGCAGGAGCCGTGTGGCCCCTCTCACCCTCCCAAAAGGGGGATCCCCAGAGGCCCTGGACACCACCTTCTAGGTCCACAGTCCCAAGGGCCTGGCATCCTTAAGGCTGGGGTCCCCTGGAAAGTGGGTTTCTGGAAATGTTTGTTGCAGAGATATTGCTATTGTGTAAGTGCCGGTTGTTTATGATAACAGGAATCACAACAGTAGCAGCACCCACATTGATTGATTGATTGATTGATTGAGACAGAGTCACTCCATCACCCAGGCTGGAATGCAATGGCATGATCTTGATTCACTGCAACCCCTACCTCCTGGGTTCAAGCAATTCTCTTGCCTCAGCCTCCCGAGCAGCTAGGATTACAGGCACCCACCACCACGCCTGGCTAATTTTTGTATTTTTAGTAGAGACAGGGTTTTGCCATGTTGGCCAGGCTGGTCTCGAACTCCGGACCTCAAGTGATCCACTCACTTCCGCCTCCCAAAGTGCTGGGATTACAGGCGTGAGCCACCGTGCTCGGCCCTGTACCCACATTTATTAAGCTCTTGTGCATATCTGGGCCCTGATAGTCCTGGGCTGGTATTCTACCTGCATGTAAAATACCTCACTTGGTCCTCATGTACTCACAAAACAACCCTAGAGGCAGACAGTGTATCCATTTGACAAATGAGGGAAGTGAGACTCAGGGAGGTCATGTGACTTGGTGGAGTCCTAGCTGCACCCCTGCAAGATGGGTCCTACTGTGGCCCCGGTTTAGAGCCGAGGGAACTGCAAAGGGATGCCCTGGGATGGGCCCAAGCTCACATAGCCAGATGGAGGCAGCACCAGATTTGTACCCCTGAACCTGTGCTGGCTGCCTCTCCACCTCCCCATTGCCCGGCCTGCTATTCCCAGGTCCAGGGCACTGCCTCCCTGGAGCCTCCTTTATTGCCCCAAGTTGAAATTAATGGCCCTTTTCTGTGATTCAGCAATGCAGTTAAGCACTTTGGGGTTTTTTGGTTGGTTTTTGATTTTTTGTGTTTTTAGAAACAGGGTCTTGCTCTTTCACCCAGGTGGAGTGCAGTGGCACAATACTAGCTCTCCACAGCCTTGAATTCCCAGGCTTCAGTGATCCTTCCGTCTCAGCCACCCAGAGTGCTAGGATTACAGGTGTGAGCCACCACACCTGGCCTGATTAAGCACTTTGATTGGAACCCCACACACATACTCCATCTGCTTCTTTGCTGAGGGTAGGGTCCTCTGAACACACTGCTGAGAGTGTCCAGGTCAGCACTCAGGCCTCCATTCCCATCCAGGCTCTGCCTCTGCAGCTGGGACTCCAGCAAGTCACCTGACCTCCCTAAGCCTCAGTTTCCTCATCTGTCAAATGGATACACTGTCTGCCTTCCAGGGTGGTTTTGTGAACCCACAGGCTGCCACTGTTCCTGAAGGATCTGGCCCAGCACCCAACACAGATGGGTGCTCTGTGTGCGTGCCCCCATACGCACACTGCCGTGGCTGTGTGCTGGGAAGCCCGGGTGGCATCCATGCCGCAGCCCCACGTGGCCATGGCTGCTGTGCATGAGGAAGGCGGCGTGCAGGGGCTGGAGTGCTCAGAAGCGATCTGGGGTCCAAGAACAGATTCCCTTAGCAATTCCAGAGTGAAAAGATCTGGTTTTCTAGTGCCTAGAAACGAGCCATGATTAGATGCAGGATCCCCAGCTCCGTTTCAGAGCCACCCAATGAGTCACAGATCCCCTGTCAGACATGTCAGAAACATCTGCACAAGAAGGGCCCTTCAAGACTGTGGAGTCTGACCCACCCCTGTTGCAGGTAGGGGAACTGATGCCCAGAAATAGCCTGTGACTTCCCCAAGACCTTGCAGCCCTGTGGGAGTCCGGGCCATGGGAGTCCAGGGCCACTGTAACATACAGCACAGCTCAGAGCACAAGCCACTCCTGCAGAGCTAAAAGTGGCCACATGCTCCCTAGGCCCAACTTTGGGGCTCAGCGAGGATTCTGGTCAGGAGAGCAACACAGGACGGAGGGGCAGCCGTGGCATGGCCACAGGTGCTGTGATCATGCGCCAGCCCTGTCACACCATACCGGTGGTAGGACTGGGAAAAGCCGCCGCCGCCGTCCAGATGCACTGAGCTGCGCTCAGCCGTGTGGAGGTTGTCCTGGGGGTCGCAGTGACTCTTGGGGGGGGCCCGGCCTGGCCTATCTGGAGCCTTCTCTGAATTGAGGCTGGTAACATGCCGATCGGCAGGGTTGTGGGGGACATGGATCTGTGGCCACCTCCTCAAGGGGTGCAACACACACCAGGGCCTGCGGACGGCTGGCCTGGGCCCAGCCTCAGCCCCCGAGGGTGCTGGCGCCTGGCATATGCCCGACAGTTGGGGCCGGCTGGCAGGAAGGTGTGTGGCAGGTGGCAAAGCGTCGGTGCCAGAATCTCACTCGCGCATCCTCCAGGGCCTCAGCTGCCGTATGCCCGTGTCAGTCCCAGTGGTGGCAGAGCTGCAGATGGGGCACAGGGGTGCATTGTCCAGGGCAGAGGTGGCTCATTCTGGAGGAGGAAGCAGGCACTGCTCACGGAAAACCTGTCTTAGGGACCGAGGGCTGGGGCTGGCCTGCAGAGCCCAGATTCCTTTCACAGACTGGATAGCGGGGGGTCTGTGCCCTAGATCCCACCATGTCTGCTACCAGGAATCTCCTTCCTCTCTGGTCCAAACCCTGCTGGTCCTTCTGGGCCACCTGAGGTTTTCCACCTGTTGTCCGAAGCAGTCATGGCCTGGCTCGGCAAGAAGCAGGAGCCATGAGTCCTTTTCCTGGGCAGCTTCATGCTCTCTCTGGCTTGTGGAGATCAGTTCCAGGGCTCGCTCCTGGGGACCTTTAAGAGCAGGAGCTGCGTCTGAGTTGTTGCGGGGTCCCGAAGGGAAGGTGGACCACTCTGCGTCCTCCGATCCTGGATCCACACCTCATTTTGGAGAGTGCAGGGCCTGAATAAGGATGTAATAACAACCAAATAACCCCACTGATGGGGTGTCTGCTGTACCCAGCCTGGCGCCAAGCTCTTTCAACGCGTGCGATGTCATGTAACCCGCCAGCAGCCCGCACGGTAGATACCACCCTTGTCCCTGTTTTACCGGTAAGAACGCGGGTGCACACAGCTAGGATGTGACTAAACCAGGACTCGAACCAGGACTGCCACCTGCCAGGGCTCTCATCTCATAGGCAATTAAGGATTTGGGCCCAGTTTACAAAGGAGAGAATAGAAAGGGTTAAGCTTCTAAAGCGACAGCAAGATCGGTTGTGCTTTTCAGCATTTTGCTGGGCCCCAGGGTGGATGGGTGGGGAGCAAGCACAAGGACCAAAGGAAAGAACCCATGTCCCTCCCTGAGCTGACACTGGTCTAATCAGGAGGCACTGCCATCAGATTCCAGTCCCTGGTGAGCAGGGGGCTCCGTGGCGGCTGTGACAAGTTCCATTCGCCTTGGAGGTGGCAGCCGGAGCTATTTTTAGAGCAGCACGTGGTGGGGGAGTTTCCTTTTGGCCTTGTCTGGGGACTGGAGTCTTGGGAAGGGGAAGTCCCGTGTGGAGACAGGGGCCCTTCTTCCTGCACCCACCCCAGCCCAGAGAGGCCACCCAGCTTCCTGGAGGTCCCGGCACCTCACGTCCGCCCTCAACCCAGAGCTGAGCAGACCTTCCCTGGAGCTTCTCAGGAGCCACTTCAAAAGGTACCCAGACTTTCCCTTCTCCTACTGTGGGAGCCACTTGCTCTCAGGGGTGTGTCCAGTGAGGGATGGGGAGCCAGGCCCCAGGGACCTCCAGGGCTGGGGCACCAGGGATCTCGACCTGGCTGCACCTCGGCTACCCACCATTGGCTGAACCCATTTGGCCCGTCCCACCAGCCTGGCAGGACTTTTGCCATTACCCTGGGACGGGGTGGCTGCTGATGACTCGTTTCAAGTTGAGTAATTCGCAGGCTTAGCCAGAACTTCTGTTTCCAGGGAAGCAGAAAAAGCAATTCGTCTCCCTCCAGGGTGGGTTTTGTCTGTCCCTTCCTGCCTGTAGGAAGGAGAGAAAATTAGAGGAGGCCAGGGGCTTTCCCTGCGTGAAGGCCACTGAATGGGATTCTAGATGCTCGCATGGGACCCAGGCCGAGCTTTTTACAAACACCCAAGCCCTCCAGCCCTGGGGATGTTCTGCTTGATCCTCCTCCCACTGTTGATTAGCAGGGTAGTAGCCACAGTCTGAGATAGGATACGACACAGGAGTCTCTGCTCTGAAATCCATCCCTTCCCTTAACCGCCAGCCTCTACCCAGTGGCCCCCTACACGAGCTGGCCTGGGGGGCCAGGCTTCTTCCTCCTGGCCTCAGGTTTTTCTGTATTGAGTCAGCCACTATTTACCCAGCCTCTCCTCTGCCACCTGCTGGGGCGGTGGGGAGAGTGGTTTAGTCTACCCCCGAAGAAATTTCCGCGTTGAAGGAGAGGAAGGCACAGGAATTAGACCGAGATGGCACGGGCAGCAGGCTGTGGAGCTGGGAGTGATTGATTGGGTGAGTCCAGGAAGGCTTCCTGGAGATGCCCAGGTTGGGCCCTGAAGGAGGAGAGAAGTTTGCTGGGAGGCAGCTCCTTCCAGGCAGGAGGAGCAGAGCCTGCCAAGGCCTCGAGGTGAGAGCGAGATCTTTTCCCGGGCAGGCAGGGGTCCTGGGATGGTGGGCCTGCTAGTGGGCCTGGGACTCCTAGAGTAAGACCCCAGCCTTCCTCAGCTGCATGGCGATCGCCAAGGATCATGCCAGGCAAATGATTAAAACGCAGACTTTGGAGAGAGTTGGATCTGGGTTCAAAAACAGGCCATGGCACTTGTCAGCTGCATGAGCATAACAAGTCATTTAACTTCTCTGCACCTCAGTTTCTTCATCTGTACAAGTGGGGGGCTTATAGACCTCACAGCAGAGATGTGCTGAGCTGCTGCCTGCAGTGCCCGACACAGGGGAGGCGCTCAGCAGAACTCAGCTTCATCTTCAGGGTGGCTGGGACCAGACCCAGCCTTGACCAGGTCACAGAGTCAGGAACTTTCTGGGCAGAAGCTAAATGCCTTGTTGTTCCTTTGACTGAGAGACAAGATGTTTACAGCTCTTGCATTTTTTTCCTTCCAGAACTGGGTTTTATGAACCGAGGAGGAAGTGAAAGGTGATTGGGATGCGCCTCGATTTTCAAAAAGGTGCTGGGAACCCTGCAGTGTGCAGCCCAGTTGGTTTTGAATCGCTCGGTGACTTTCGTCTGATCCGTGACCACAGGGATGCTGAGCCCTCCGCAGAGGTTTCTTGGAGTTGCAGGAGGGTGGGAAGAGCCACCTCCACCCACTGGTCAGAGATTCATTTCACCAACGCCCCCTGGGTGCCCGCTTTCCACCAGGCCCTGGTGAGGCGCTGGAGGCTTGGAGATGCTCATAAAGGCCAGCAGAGGAGGCAGACACGGCGGCAGAGGAAGCAGCTTGTGCCTCCACAGCCCGCCTTGAGGGAGAAACCTGTGTAGACGCCACCAGATGAGAAAGGGAAGAAGGGGCCTCAGTGCCCCCTGACTGCCCACTGTGTGCCCACAGGGTCCTCCCAGCCTCCCTGCAAGGTCGGGCTGTTCCTCTGTGGATGGAGACATTTAAGGCTCAGGGAGGGGACGGGACTTCACCAAGGTCCCATAAGAAGTGCCAAGACTATGGCTGGGCACGGTGACTCACACTTGTAATCCCAGCACTTTAGGAGGCCAAGGCGGGTGGATTGCCCAAGGTCAGGAGTTTGAGACCAGCCTGGCCAACATGGTGAAACCCCATCTCTACTAAAAATACAAAAATTAGTTGGGCATGGTGGTGGGCCTGTAATCTCAGCTACTCAGGAGGCTGAGGCAGGAGAATTGCTTGAACCTGGGAGGCGGAGGTTGCAGTGAGCAGAGATTGTGCCATTGCATTCCAGCCTAGGTGACAGGGCGAGACTCCACCAAAAAAAAAAAAAAAAAGAAGTGGAGATGAAGGAGGGCCGAGAGACCTGGTGCTGACAGATGAGTGGGACTTTGCCCATTGAGAGGCGCCGATGGGTCTTTAGTCCGGTACGTAGTATGACATGGAAGGACCAGCGTGCTGTGTCACTGGGGAGGGGAACTCTAATTTCATATGGCTGCGTGCAGGGCCTGGGGGATACTGAGGGCAAATGCATGAGGGCAGGCTCATGCCAGGTGGGCAGGGAACAACTTGCTCCGGTGTACGGACCTTGTGCTGTGGAGTTTTGGGAGAGATCGACAGGTTCGGGCTTGTGTGTTAGGAAAATTTTTCCACAGTGGCCTGGAAGTTGGGCTGGAGGGAAATGTGGAGGCTGCAGGTGACTGCAGGGACCCAGTGAGAAGGGACAAGGCCAGCACAGGGTAGAGGCCCTGGGGCAAGTGAAGACATTTGGAGGAAGAATGGGTGGGACTGGATGGAGCCAGGTGTGGGTCCTGGGGGCGGGCAAGGCGTCTGGAGGCTACAGCAGCCCTGTCTCTGGGTGGGCATTGCGCGGCCCCAGTCAGCTGGCCTCCTGGCTCTGCAGGTCCACCTTGGGGGAGGCCCCGCCACCCTGAGGACGGGAGCAGTGGGGAGCCTGTCTGCATGACCACCTTCCAGGAATGGCTCATGGTCCTGCATCCCTGCACCTAGAGAGAGAAGCCAGGTTTCCACTGGTCATGGAGCCGCAGAATCTGAGCAGGATGCATGGCTTTGCGGGGTGGAGGGCTGGGGCGAGTGTGAGGGAACACAGGACCCGGCCGGAAACCAGACACCATCTGTGGCATGTCCCCTCCAGCTTGACAGGCCCCCATGACTCTGGCATGAGATCGGGCTGCTTCCTGTCAAGTGATGAATGGGCAATGTCTGCTTATCCTGAGACCAGACAAGAAGGGGGGCCGGGTCTGGGGAAGGGCCCAGCGGCCAGAGCCACAGCTCTGGGCCCGGATTCCTTCATTCGCTCATTTATTCACACCCTGTTCCAAGCAGTCTGGACCAAGGCAGACTTGGTTTCAAGGGTCAGTTCTGCCTGCCACCACCTTCTGTGTGACCTGGCACCCGACACTTGACCTGTCTGAACTTTGGTTTCTCCTCTGAGCAATGTGGATCGTAGCAGCGCCCGCCTCAGGGTCTGTAAGGGTGAACGAGGTACGAGCAGCATTGGGCACCTGCCTGGCACGTGTGTAATGCACACTGTGTTGGTGTGGCTGTTATTCTGGTGCTCCCTGCCAGCCAGTCTACCTGGGTGTGGCATTCCTCACAGTCCCTGGGCTTGCGCTGGATTTCTTTCTTTAATTGCTCAGTCTGGCTGATCTGAGAAGCAGGTTCAAATGGCAGCTCTCTCCACTGTGTGGACTCACTTTGGCAGCCGTGTTCTCCTTGGAGCCTTAGTTTCCTCATCAGCAAAACGAGGGGGATGGCACTTTGCAGGTTTCTTGGGAGATGCCGTGTCACCTGTGGATGTTGGCTAATTGGTCCGGCCTTGACCCAGCCAGAGGCCAGGTGCAGTGAGCTGTCCTTGTTGGGCCTCCAATCTCCAGTTCTCTGGGGTGTGTGTCAGGCAGCGGAGCCTCTGCAGGCTGGCTGAAGGCCCCAGGCAGCCGGCATCCATCCTAGGCTCCTGCCACCGGCAGCCAGCTGGACCAACAGACATCGCCTCTGGTGCTGGCACTGGTGCTGCCAGTACCATTCTCTTGGGGCAGAGAGAAAGCTGTGTGTGCCTGAGTGTGAAGCCACAGGGATGGCTTCCTGCTTTAGGGAAAACAAGCTGTGAGGCTGTCCACTTGGCTGGAGGGACAGAGGAGGGGACTTGCTCAGGGAAATGGGAGTGGAGTACAGTGTCCAGCTGAGGCCGACCTCCAAGACCGGTGGCGTGGTTCTCCCCGGGCTTGGCAACACCTGTCAGCCTGGGAGCCACAGCTGCCTTTGCCACCTCTACTTTCTGCCTCAGTGGATGGAAGGCTCTGCGCTCAGATCCTTGTGGTCATTAGATGACCCCTGACCGTGCCTGTGCACGTGCACACACAGGTGCGGAAGGTGCAGGTGGGACACACTGTTACCATCTCCGGGGTTCAGAGCAAGAAAGGGTATAAAATACAGTGTATGAATGCACTTCTGTAGACCCTGGTATACACGGACCATGCGTGCTTATGCCCCCAAACCTGCTCCAAGCAGGATCCTTGGACAGAGCCCTCCTGGTGTCTGAGGTCCTGCTTCACTGGCCGGGCCACGATGAGCCACCAGCCTCCACGAAGTGTGGCATTTGGCAGGAGACACAGGAGGGACTTTCCCCTAGGTGAAGTTTCTAAAAATTCAGAGGCAAGGGCCAGGTGACAGCCTTGGTTAGAAAGGCCCCTTGGAACCTCAGAGCCGACCCATTACAGCAGCCGATCCCTTCCAGCAGGTGCCTGGATTAAACCGAAGTGCTCATGTCTCCCTAGCGTCATGGCACACGTTAGTGGGAGCCTCTTCCATGGCCGGGCAGGGTGCGGCACAGCAGTAGGCTTTGCAGAGGCCGCCATGGCTCACGTAGATGATGAATGAAGACGTTTGCTCCAGAGCAGTCCTAAAGAGGGCATGCAGCGTAGGACATAGAGCAGCGATCTTGGGTCCAGCAGCCCCAGCTCTGTCACTTACCAACTGTGTTACCTGGGGCAGCAACGACCCTGGGCAAGCCCCTGCCTCTGTCCCCGTGTCTGTCACATGGAGGTGATCACTCCTCCATTGTACAGTGAGGGTTAGCTTCAATAGCTAAATAGTCTCATAGCTAAAGCCTCAGAGGTCCCCTCCCATGTCCCAGGCTCTGTGCTAAGGAGTTTACGGTGACCCTAAGAGGAAGATCTGACTGTCAGCTCATTTTCCAGATGAGAAAACTGAGACACAGCGTGGTTAAATGAAACCAGGCCAGGATCTGGCCCACCCCCACCCCCAGTCTAGCTCCCTGCTAGCTTCACTGAACTCCAAGGCTCCTCCCAATCCAGTCCTTGGGTGCCTATGGACACACAGCACATGGCAGCCTGTTGTTCAAAGCCAGGAACCTTAGCTGGGAAGCCTGGCTGTGCAGCTTTCCACAGTGCCTTGCAAATGCAGGGGCCTCGCTGGAGGCAGAAGAAAAGCCCTCTTTGAGGTGGTGTTCGGTGTGGCCTGTGGCTCTGGGTCTTGCATTCCATGGATTTTTGGCCCCTGACTTGGGCTTGGCAGCCACTGCCTCATTGTTCTGCAACTTGGCGGGAGCCGCGGAATCCCGGGGACGGGCAGTCCCCAGTGTTACCCAGAGGTGCCTGCACGCATGTGCTAAGGGTCTTTTCCCTGCTCCCCGGGGCTCGTCCTTCCACAGCCCCTTTGCCTTGGTCTTTCTGCATCTGAACCCCCTAAGGAGCAGTTTCTGGCAGGAATTTCCGGAGCAAGGGGCTCGGGTTACTGTTGCAGTGTGGACCAATAGAATAAAATGGCCTAAAATCCAGTACCCATGGAGGGCCTCAAGAGGCAGTGGATTCCTTGGAATGAAGAGGGGCTTTAGAGTCACTGAGATCTGGGTTTGAATCCTTGCTCTGCAGCTTATTAGCCTAATGGCATCAAGCCTCTTCTCTCTGAGCCTCAGTCTCCCCATCTGTAAAATAGGTCTACCCACAGCCCCTAGGGTGAATGGGAAAGATCTGGCCCACATGAACCCCCATCCCTTCCTTCCCCCTTCCCCCTTCCCCCTACCCCTCCTCGCCTCCCCCTCTGCAGGGACCCTCTCCGGCACTCGGTGGGCAGGGGCTTGCAGAGTTCTCTGTGGCTGCTGCTTTCCTAGAACAAGGGCCCCTCCTCCCTGGAGGCTCATATGCAGCAGGTTCCATTAGGTTCTGGACAGAGCAGCTCGTAATGACTGGGGTTTGGCAGCAAAGGCAGTGTAGACGGTGGTGCTGCATCAGCTTGGTGTGGTCAGTGGGGTCAAGTCTCCGGGGGCTCCTGCCCGGGGGACCCTGTGAGGAAAATGGGCCCTTGTGATCTGCCAGCCCTGAGACCACCCCTGGGCAGCAGCAGCACAGGCCCCATTCTCCAGTGGAGAGAGAGGGCCTGTTCTGGGCAGAGCCAGCTAGAAAGATGACGATGTTGCTGCGTAAGAACCTGTGAGGAGTGTAGTGCTGTAGTTTTGGATAAAGATGCAGTTGTCAGTTCAAGTCCTGGCTCCTCAGCATCTGTGATCCATGGGACCCGGGCAGATCTCTTCACTTCTTCGTGCCTTAGTTTTCTCATCTGTTAAGTGGGACCATAATAGACCTTACCTCATGGGGTTGTTGACAAAATGAGGTGGGCTAATAGAGATGAAGAGCGTAGGGCAGGACCCAGCATCATCAGGGCCCACAGTTATTGGCTCTTTTCCCCGGTTCCCTGTGCACTGCTCCTGGAGCCCTGCCTGTGTGAGGCTGCAGGTGAGCTCCTGAGAGTGTGCAGACGTTGCCTCTGGCTGCAGCTGTTGGAGAATGCAGTCGGCGCCCTGTGGGGAGGGCGGGGAATGGCATTCCCTAGCACGTGCTAGGCTTCTCCCCAGTGGGATTGCCGAAGGTTATGTGCAGGTAACCTCAGACCCAGCTGGTGAGTGACAGGGTCGAGATTCCACTGCCACGGTTTCCAGTACGTGGGAGGCCCCGGGGCAGGTGGGCAGGTAAGCTGGCGTGTGCATGGGTCTCGCAGGGGTGGTCTGTGGGCTGAGCCTGGTGCCTTCTGAGATAAAGATGGAAGCTTCTCACTGAAGACAGTTCTCCACCCTTTCTCTGGAGGTCTCCCTAAGGGCAGAGGATGGCGAACATGTCACCCTGAGGGGTCTGGGGGTGCAGCTGGAAGCAGCTGCAGGGCCTTTGGGAGGCTCGGTTTTATCTTCAAATTCATGCACATTTTACATTCTGCTCCCTCTCATATTCCCCCCTGAGAAACAGAGACACCTGGGGAAGGTGCTCCATGTTTATCTGTTTATTCTGGGGCTCTTCATACCCTGGGTCTTCCACTGTGTCACCTGGGGATGACACCTGCGCTCCAGTGCAGAAACTCAGCCCAAATGGTGGAGACGCTGAGGGTGCCATGGTCCCATCTGGATTTGAGGGCTTGGCGGGGAGAGCACGGAGCGCTGGGAGACCCAGGTGGGAGATGCGGCCTGTACTGTGGCAGGGGTGGGGACAGGAGAGGCAGGTGCACCATAATGCCCCTCCACGTGACACCGATCTGACAGTGCTCCGTGTGCTCAGAGTAAAGTGACAGCCAGAGACCTACCAGTTATCTGTCCACACTGGGATGCACCACATCAAACGGCCAAGTGTGCAGGTCAAAGTTTGTTGAGCTTCTGCAGCTTCCCAGGCAAGAGACTGCACGGGCCAGGCATGGCAGGATGCGCAGCCAGCGAGGACCCCCGTGATCCTGAGTTGGGCGTATGCTGCAGTCCCTATCATCCGCTTCCCCCTGGCCTCACATCCTGTCATCTGTCTTGAGAGAGCAGGCTTACCCCAGAACAGCCTGTGGAAGGCATGGGGCAGGGAGGGGAGCTGGGCTGCCCTGAGGACGCAGAGGGAGAAGGGTGCTGGGAGCCAGCCTGCAGGTTCTGGGAAGGGTCAAGGTGCCTTTGAGGGAACAACTTGGGAGGCCAAGCTCAGCAGGTGAATTAGGGCTTGGTGGACATCATTTTGACACGTCAAAGGGTGTCACAGACATCCCTGGAGCCTGAGAGGCCTGGTTGGCCAACCACTGTAGCTGGAAACAGACTGCAGTGGGAAGGAAGGAGGAGTGACTTGCGGCCTGAGACACAGAGGCTGGACCTCTAGGCGCTGGCTGTGACAGCCCCGGGGGTGTTGATGCCTTTCCCACTGCCCGGAATAGCCCCATGTTAAAGGGGGCGTGGGTCTACCTGGGAGGGAGCACAGCGCTGCTGGCCCAGCAGCAGGGCAAGGCAGGGAAGACTCTTGGTTTGGAATTTAACTGGGGCGTAGGTGACCAGGTGAGACAGCAGGAGGCGGGGTCTGTCTGGAGGTTGATGACATCTTCGGCTGGGTCTTCCAGAAGCCAAACCTGAGATGGAGATATGTAGGCATGGGATTTATCAGGTGCCCCTGGGGGAACCACTCAGGGAGGGCGAGGCCAGGAGTCTCATCTCAGACAAAACCCGCTTACCATGCCAGGGGCTCTGGGGTGCAAGTCACAGCTCGGAGGGCTCTGACCTGAGACGGACTGGCTTTCGTGCTCACCCCTCAGCTGTTGAATGAGGGGGCCCTCCATTCCTACGGACTTCTTGCTCTCCAGGGGTCCTGAGGAGCTGCTCCAGGAGCCTAGGCCAGGCCTCAAGGGGTTCTGCCTAGGATGTAGTCACACGAGTGGTACCCTCGGGATGTCTAGGGCTTGTCCGGGAGGAGCAGCGGCCAAGAACAGGGGCCCCACCACATGCGCGATCTAGTGCCTTCCGCGTGTGCCGTGTGGGAGCCCTGGCCCACAGGAGGTGCTGCAGAAGTGCTTGTGGGGAAGCACAAGTCTCCCGGGAAGGAGGAGGGTTTCCCCCTGGCATCAGGAAGGGTCCCGGTGGTTGAGTCACACAGCTTCTGTGCACATAGCCTCAGATCCTGCCCCAGAAGGATTTGTCTGATGGGGGAGGCCAGAGGCTAAAATATTAGGAGAGTTGCTCAGATGGCCTTGAGCTCAGGCCTGGGCACGTTTTAGTTGCTTAACCGGGAACCTGTGGCTGCTGTGACTACCTGTGACCAGCATCCCTGGCTCTCAGGCCCTGGAGGCTGAGGCCAGCTGTCGCTTTGCACAGAGGTCTGAGTAGGATGGCAAGCAGGACCTCTTGGCCCTGGCCTTCCCTGTGTCACGTGTGTGGTGGGCTCCTTCCCACAGCAGCTGCTCACAGGCCTTTCCCTTCTGAGCACCCAGGCTGGCAGCGTGGGTATACATGGGCGTGACGATGGGGGATAGGGTACAGAATTGCTCCCCAAGAAGCAGGGGCAGTGCTGGGGAAAGAACAAGGCTTTAGACTCCAGCCAGTGTGGGGTCGAATCTGGCACCTTTCTTTCTGGCCTTCGGGGCTGCTGATGGACGTTTCCCTGCCTGGAGCCTCTTTCCAGCGGAGAGAATCCTAGTGACTTAGGAAAGTATAACAGCGGGAGACTGTGTCACCCGGGGGTGTCAAGTTGTAGCCCTGCCATCTCAGAGCTCAGTGACTGTGGGCAAGTTACTGAACGGCTTGGCATCAGCTCACACGTCTGTAAAATGGGGTGAGCAAAAGTCCCTCTTCCTTCTGAGGGTCTCTCGAAGAGAAAGTGAACAAGCCCCTGTTTTCTGTTGCAGTCTGTGCCCTCGTGAGGCTGGCATGCAGGATGGCAGGACAGCCCGGCCACATGCCCCACGGAGGGAGTTCCAACAGCCTGTGCCACACCCTGGGGCCTGCACACCCTCCTGACCCACAGGTAAGCTCCTTACCGTCGTCTGAAGCACACCGCAGAGTCCCCAAGGAATACAGGTCCCTGAGCCTCCTTTGTCCAAAACCCCACTGGTGGAAACCTTTCAGCTCCCCCAAACAGAACCTCTTCTTGAATGCTTCCAGTGATGGGGAGCTCACTACCAAATCTAGTGAGCTTATCATTAAATTCGGTAATGCTCAGAGAAGCCTCCTCTGCCAAATTCTGGGCTGGGACCCTGGACCCTGATCCTGCCCCTGGGGTGTTCCAAGTGGATGGAACAGCTTTATCCCAGGGATCAGCATGGTTGAAAGGGTACAGAGGCTGCTATGGAGGCCGTGAGGACAGCGAAGGACTCAGAGGAATGGGCTGACTGTACTTGGGGTGAGAAGATTCTTTCTTACACTGAGCAACGCTGCCTCCCAGTGTTTCAGCCCCCTTCAGCCTCTCCTAGAACCAGCAGAATTTGGGAGAACACTGGCTTCCTAATGCCTGCCGTGCGCTCTCTGTAGATACCTTGGAGAGCCAGGAAGCCTTCAGGAGCTTTTCTGAAGGTGACTTGTAGGTTTCTGAACTGCCTTGCACACCCCATGCTGCCCGGGCCTGGCACGCCCTCCCTGACCCCCCTTCCAAGCACCCTCTGGGGAGACGTCCACTTCCACCCTGCTGTCTGCTCTGGGCTGCCTGCACACCTGTGTCCATGCACTGGGTCGTAGCCGTGATCTCATTCCACTGGGATGACCCACTAGTTCCTGGGTCTGCCTCCCTTTCAACAAAGAGAGCTCCCCTGGAGCAGAGCATTGCTGATGGGGCCATCTCAGGCCGGGCACAGAGGGGTCCTGCATGCCCACTGAATTGAGGAACTGCGGATGCATGTGCGGTACCCACGCAGGATGGGACTGTGTGCAAGACACACTCAGGCCTGGGCAGCCCAGCACAGAGAGCAGGGTGGAAGTGGAGGTCTCCCCAGAGGGAGCAGCATTTGCACTGACTTGGAAGGGGAGTCAGGGAGAGCGTGCCAGGCCTGGACAGCATGGGGTGCACAAGACAGCTCAGCGTGGGGTGCACAAGGCAGTTCAGCATGGGGGGCACAAGGCTTGTCTGGGCAGGTTGACCAGAGCCACATCATGTAGGGTCCTGTGGCTAGTTTAGAATGATGGAAAGTTCCTATCTGGTGTTGGCTTTTTGTCCAAAGGATGTGAGACCTAAATTCAGGGGAGGCTCAGAGACAGCCACCCTCCTGAGCCATGGAGGGGCTTGGTCACAGCTTCTAACTGCCTAATCCCTGTTAGAGGACTTCAGATTGGCTGATGTTTGACCTCAGTGGCAAGGTCACCATGTACAGTTATACAGGTTATGCACTGCACAAAACTGGACTAAGGAGGCAGGTAGGTCTGAAATCCTCCTGTGCTTGCATTCTCACCAAGCCATGCTCCCTGGTGGACGGCTGCATCAGCCCAAGGGGAGCAGTGACGCTGCAGATTCACACAGAGGCGACACGTGAGCTAGTGGACACTGTGCGTTTGTGTGCATATCTGGTGGTGAGGGGGTGTTGGTGGGGGGGGTGTATATTGCATACACACAAGCATGCAGAGGGTCCATGGGGCATCTGTGCTATTTGTACTCACGAAGGGGCCCATTTCCTAGGTAGAATGGGGAGGCAGATCCCAGAAAGCTGGGAAGTCCCAGGACACAGTGGGTCCAGAGTCTATCAGAACACGGTGCTGATGGCTGGGGGCAGCAGGGCCTCCTCGGGTAATGTAGCAATTTGTCATATTAAGTCATTCACTAACAATTGAGTCCCCCTTGATTAATCTCCCAGAATTAGCCAGTTGCATTTTGAGCAATTAGGGTTAATTACAGCCTCATTTGGCAGAGGAGAGGGCCCGTAATTATTTCACGAACAAGGCGGGGAAGCGGTGGGCTGCAGTGGCGGCGTTCATGACGTCTCGTCGCACATGTTGGAGAGGGTAATGACATAGTTAAGTGTAATTAGACACGACGACTCGGAGCTGGGCTGGGCTGGGCGGCGGCTGTCGGGCAACGATGCCCCCAGTCCCACCAGCATCTGTCTGGGTTTGCAGAGTGGGGGTGCGAAGCCACTGTGCGCCGCGCCAGCTCCAGGTTGGGATGGGAACAGAGGACTTTTCTCTTCGGCTCCTGAAGCCCTGGAGATTTAAACATCGTCTGGGAAGACATCCCAGCCGAACCTCACCTGTTTCAGGACAAAGAAACGCCTTCACCTGATGGCCCAGGCATTTTCCGTGATAGCAGGAGGCACTGCTGCTTCCCTGAGACCATCCTCAAGAGGAAGGAGCCAGGCCAAAAATGCTTTGATGTAGGCCAGGCTGGTTCTGTACCCAGCTCTCCATCTCCCATTAGCCAGGTGAGACTGGGAAACGTCCTCTCTGAGCCTCAGTTTTCCCATCTGTAAAATGGGATAATAATGCTGCCTCCCTCACAAGGCGGCTGTGAAGACTGAGTGAGATCATTACTGTAAACATCCAACACGGCACCTTACATCATGGCTGTTGAGGAAATGGTACGCCATGGATCTTATATTTTAAAAATCATTTCCATTTTCATAGCTCAAGACCTAGCTGGATCATACCCCCAGTGTAGAAAGAAAGAAACTACAGGCACTGGAGCTGTGGTTTTTGTTAACCTTCTATGCCCAAGGCTAGTGGTGTGTTCACTCCAGGAAGCCTTCTAGCCTCGAGAGCCATCAGCCCCTGAAAAAATATTTGCTGAATACGGCAGAATCGTATGTGAAATTCATAGAGACTTAGGAAAGCTGAACGTGCTTGCTTTTATAGGTGTGTCGAATGAATGAATGAAGGGAGTTGAGGAAAGAAGCCATAAAATGCCTCGTGCTTTTTAAATTTTACCGATTTGCTGTAGAGAGCTTTCATTGGGAATGGAGTGTAAGCCTCAGCCAACACACTAAGAACCACATGAATTTCCAAAAAGGCGAAAGGTATTCTTGTCTGAGAAAGCCCTGGCCAATGTGTCTTCCATCTGGAAAGTCTTTGCAAACCTACTTGGGATGTGCCAAGTTCAGTTATATTCGGGCGCTCTTCTGAGAGAACTTTGCGGGGGATGGGGTCACCCCCTCTAGGTGTGCATTGCACAGGCCAGAATCTTTATCAAAATCTTCCCAAAGCAATGATGCTAGTTGGATAAGGCTTAATGACCAAATATGAATGCCTATTAAAATTCAGTTAGTGGGCCAGGCGCGGTGGCTCACGCCTGTAATCCCAGCACTTTGGGAGGCCAAGGTGGGTGGATCACCTGAGGTCTGAAGTTCAAGACCAGCCTGGGCAGCATGGTAAAACCCTGTCTCTACTAAAAATACAACAATTAGCTGGGCGCGGTGGCGCTTGCCTGTAATCTCAGCTACTCAGGAGGCCGAGGCAGGAAAATCACTTGAACCCGGGAGGCAGAGGTTGCGCTGAGCCAAGATTGTGCCATTGCACTCCAGCCTGGGCAACAGAGTAAGACTCCCTCTCAAAAAAAAAATTCAGTAAGTGTCTGATCTGAATTTTAATCATCTTTACACTGGACGGGTCTTTTTTCCCTGATGTTTGCAATGCATCATTAATTTTAAGGAATTTAACTGTTGTAAATTCAGCAAGTGGGTTTTCTTTCTGCCATGGGAGGGTGCCTGGTACCTGCCTTTGAGGAGGCTCCCTGTCAGCTGAGAAGCCCTTCATGTTCCAGAGAGGTGGAAGCTCCCCGGGAGAGATGGACAGATGCTGGGGGAGCCCAGCGTATGGGGAGGTCAGTTCTGCCAGATGGATGATCAGGAATTTGGGGTGGGACAGGGAGAGGCCCCAGACCTGAAAGCGCATGGCCAATCAGGTTAGAGGAGGTGTTGAAATGCTTGTGCTTAGATAAGGTTAAAGAATGTAAGGCATTTATGAAGGTCTCAGATCCATGCTATCACATTTGAAATTGACTCCGTAGCAAATGAGGAGCCCATTATGGGTTTTCAGGTGGCAAGGGGGTACTTGGGTTGGGTTCTAGATAGATCACTAGTGGCTCATGCTCAAAACTCAAGGAAGGTGAAAATAGGGAGGGGAGGAGGCCCCTTCTTCATCAGGTGAGACAATGCCTCAGCCCTAAACAGGGCTGCAGCACTGGGGGCTGGACATGGGGAGAGAGGGTTCTAGAGACTTCCAGGGAAAGCAGCCACACTTGGTAGTGGAAGGGATACGGGAGAATCAAGGGTTTCGCCCTTCATATCTTTGCTTGTGAGTCGTCGGAGCTGGTTCCAGGTCATCTTTTGTATGTTTAAGCTTAGCCTTTTCCAGACTCGGAGGATGAGAATTGTCCTGGGGGAGCCACAGTGATTTAGATCGCCTTAGGTTTGGTTATTAGGAGTCTTCCATGCAATGGGCATTGGCTCACCGATCCCATGAGCCAGTGGCTGCAGAGTCTGGTGCAGATGTCTGAGTTGAGCCTGTAATGGTGGTGGTTGTACAAATGGTCCAGGTCCTGGGACTCACCTCACTCAGTCCTCCTGCCAGCTCAGCGGACTTGCTTACTCAGTGCTCCATTTTGCAAGGAAGGAAGCTGATGTCATAACCTGCCATCGTGCCATCAAGGGGGAGAGTTAGGATTGGGTCCAGGCCCGTGGGACCACATGGTGCCCCTTTAACCAGCCAGGTCTTCGAAAAGGAAGATTGGCTTTGGGTCTGAAGTTAGCCAGTTCGTGAGGAACTGAGCTTGGAAGAAGTCTGACAATGTGGACTCTTTGTAAATCATGCCCTTTTGTGCAATGCAGATTTAAAAATCTATCGCTATATACACATCTACCAAATCCATTACAAGTTCCCTACCCACGGTGTCAGATGTCTTTAAGGGTGAAATTCGTTTATAAGAAGTGTCATCCTGATGAAGTGTGCTTTTTAAAATCATAGAAACGGTTGCCTTAAAATTAATGATGCATTGCAAATATCAGGGAAAGAAGACCCATCCAGTGTAAAGATGATTAAAATTCAGGTCAGAAGTCTGACTTAGTCAGGCTAAATTTTTTAATGAGATTTCAGAAAATTAATTGGGCGAATGCATTTTATTCTTTTAGCATGTGATTTTATGCTCCTGTTTAAAAAAAAAAAAAAAAAGATTTGTCCATGGCTGAGGCTGATTGTGGTTCAAACATTTTAAACTCAAATTAGCACAGGGTGGGGGTGTTTGTGGCCTAATTTGCTCCGACTTGGAGAAGAGAGCGTAGGTTTTTCAGAGCTTTCTGGGTGGGGGTCGCTATAGTGGTCTGAGATACCCTCCCTGCCCCCCAGTCTCCCAGGCATGCCCTGCCTCTTCCTGAGAAAGCCAGCGACGTTTCTTGGGAGGGTGCGATTAGGATGCGGTGGCTCGGGGACCTCGGCTGTCTGATTGGCTCCTGCTTCCAGTTTCCTGCTTCTCCCCAGGGCTCTTGTTCCAGCGGCTCCTCCATCCTCCTCCTCTCAGATCCCACATGCCTACCCCAGGCAGCTCAGGCCTCCTCCCTCATGCCCATGGTGACAGGTAGCACAGTGAGTGGTGACGCTGCATGGTCAGCCGCCCTGTGCCCCAGCCCCTCGACCCATCTCCTCTGCCTTTGGGGGAGAGCTGAGGGGCTCCACGCCCTGGTGGAGGGGCCCGAGTAGTCAGAGGTGGCCTCCTGTGGTGTTGCCCCACAGTGCAGCCCTGGAAGGGAGGCTAAGAGTGGCCCTTGCCTAGCATGGTCCCTTGGCAAACGGTCCTGGATGACGAAGTCGCAAGGTTGTGTCTCTTACCTGCCGGCAGGTGCATGTCAGCCCCGCTACCTCCCTGCAGCCCCCAAGGTTACTGCCAGCCCCTAGGTCAGCAGACCTCCAAGGGATGGGAACGGCAGGGTGATGATATCAACGGCCGAGAACTCCCAGGCTTGTCCACTGCTCAGGCCATCCCAGTCCCGTGGGAAGCAGGTGCCATCACTAGGCCCATTCGACAGATAGCAGCACAGTGACCATCACCACAACAGATGGAGAGTGACATCTCCCAGCACCTAGTGCCAGGCCCTCTTCCAGGGGCTTGCATTTGCTTATCCATTTAACCCCCAGCAGTCCCCTGAAGGGGGGTACTGTTATGATCTCAACTGTATGGAAGAGGAAACTGAGACCCAGAAGGCTCACCTGAGGCCACAGCTGGGAAGTGGTGGAATTGAGGTTGGAGCCTCAGCTTCCAGGCGCCAGCGTTGGAGTCTCAATGTCAGAGCCAGAGCAGTGGTTACACCTCTGCCAACCTGTGCCCTGGGGTGGGGTTGGGGGTGTTACTTTCCCCAGGAGCCAGAACAGGGCTTCACACAGAGCAGGGACAGTGAGCACTAGAAACCAGTTTTCTGGGCTGGGCACCGTGGCTCACGCCTGTAATCCCAACACTTTGGGAAGCCGAGGTGGGTGGATCACCTGAGGTCGGGAGTTCAAGACCAGCCTGGCCAACGTGGTGAAACCCCGCCTCTACTAAAAGTACAAAAAAATTAGCTGGACGTGGTGGCACATGCCTGTAATCCCAGCTACTCAGGAGGCTGAGGCAGGAGAATTACCTGAACCTGGGAGGCAGAGATTGCAGTGAGCCAAGATGGCACCATAGCCTGGTGACAAGCAAAACTCCATCTCAAAAAAAGAAAAAAAAAAAAAGGAAAAGCCGGTTTTCTGATAGGCCATCAGGCTGGTTGGTCATTAGTCAGCAGTGACCACATTTGGGGCCACCCTCAGACACACTGTTCTGGGGCCAGCCCCATGCCCGTCTTGCAGTTTAGAGCCACACGGATGCTCATCACCGCCATCATCTCCCAGAGAAATCCTGGGCCAGTGTTACCGTCCCTGTGTGTGGACGACCGCCCAGGGTCACTTGGCTGCAGGGGCAAACGTGGAACTTGCTAGGAGCTGACCCAGGAGGGTAGGGAGGTCTCAGAGGTGGTGACAGAGAGCAGCCAGGCCTTCGAGGCCAAGAACACAGTTCACCCTTTCCCTTCCGCCCAGAACCCCAGGTGCACCAGGGCCAGGACTTGGCCGGCCCGAGCAGCTGCCCCAGGAGCCTGGTGTCCCGAGGTGCCCCACACCTGAGCAGAGGCCACCCTGAGAACAGGGTCCCCTGGCAACCCTGGGAGTGCAGTGGTGCCCTAGAGCCTGCTGGACCGTGCCCCCAGCACCCATGCTGCCGTCCAGGAAGCTGCCCTGCCAGAGGAGCTATCCTCTAATTGGGTCGGATGGGCTGTGACAGGAAATGCAAATCTGGGTCATCCATATGCATGTGAGCAGATGGAGCCCTAGCCACCTCCACCCACGTCTACCGGGAGCTTCCGCCCCACTGTGGAGCTGCATACTAGCCTCCCAGGATGGGCAGTGTTGGGAACCTCAGCCGCTCTCCCACTAGTCACAGTGAGAAGCCCGGTTTTCCCAGGGCAAAGACCCTCAGGGATCACTTCCTCTGAACTCTTCACTGTTCCTGGAGGAAACTGAGGCCCAAGAGGGGAGGGAGCCCATCCCCATCACCAGCAGTGCAGCTGGCTGTCCATCCGACCGGGAGTGCCAGGCTGTGTCCTGGTTTGCTAGATGGTATTCATAACCCTAACTTCATGAAGCTGTTAGGAGTTTGGAGTCACAGAGCTGTCTAAGCAGCTCAAACTGGCGCATAGTAGGCGTCTGATGCACAACACCTGGTGGTTATTTTTGTGAGTACGGGCGATTCCTCTAAGCACTCAGAAAGCCACCCTGGCTGTTTCTCAGGGTATGTGATTTCAGCTGCATTCCTAGAGGTGACAGCAGCTGAGTCACAGAGTCCCACTGTGTGCCAGGCCGTGTCGAGCACATTCCATGGGTCATTCCACAAACATGCTCCCAGCAGTTGCTCTGGGCAGGTCAGAGCCTCAGTGCAGGGGACACGGAGGGGAGTAGACAGGGCCCCCTTCTGGAGGGACCCCCTTCTGAAGAGGCTGGTGGCGGGGCATTGGTGGGGCTCAGGTGGACTGAAAGAGTGGAGGCTGGAGCAGGAAGCTGCAGGCCTGGCTGGTCAAGGGATCTTGAGCGAAAAGCCAAGGAGGGGTCTGAGCTGAGAGCCCACCCGATATGGTGCAAGAGCTTGGGCACCATAGTCCCCAGTCCTGGGGTCACACCCTAGCTCTGCCGTCCTTGGCTGCCTGACCAGAACAGGTCACTGCTACTCCTCCAAGCCTCTTATTCCTGAAATGGGGACAGCACTAGGGCCGACTCACAAGGTTGTTCTGAGGACCCAGAGAGCTGGCACGTGGGCAGAGTCTGCACAGAGCCCAGCATGCAGTAGGCACTCAGCGATGCCTGCTCTTAGGTGGGCTCTCCATGTACAGGCGTGAAGTGTTTGCCCGACAGATGTTGGCATGGGGTGGATAAAATCATCATCTTCCTCCTCCAGCAGCCCTCCAGATCAGGTCCCCGCATAGGACCCACGGTGGGGGATGATTAGGTCTCAAGGCTTCAAAGCTAAGGCTGGTCCAGCCCTCCCCTTGCTGTGTGCTGTGAGGTTTGGACTCCCATCACCCTCTCCTACAGGAGGCTGTTCTGTAGAGCTCCCTCAGCCAAATCTAGAGGAGACATTTTCTTTGAGGTGGAGTCTCACTCTGTCGCCCAGTCTAGAGCGCAGTGGCACCATCTGGCCAACTGCAACCTCCGTCTCCCAGGTTCAAGCAATTCTCCTGCCATAGCCTCCCAAGTAGATGGGATTTACAGGCATGCACCACCACACCCAGCTAATTTTTGTAAAAATACAAAAATTAGCTGGCCTGGCTGGTCTCAAACTCCTGACCACAAGTGATTCACCCGCCTTGGCCTCCCAAACTGCTGGGATTACAGGCATGAGCCACCATGCCTGGCCTGGAAGACACATTTTCACTTTGCTTTTCCCCCTGCTTTCCCAGTGACTTTCTATTACTCATTAAGTCATGATTTAGGGTCCCAGAGTAGGGATCCCCACATAACCAGGTTCCCCTCTGGGGAAGGGCAGAGGAGAAGTGTATGGAGCCAGCTCAGACCTGCCCAGGAAACGCCCCTGCTCCGCAGCCGCCCCAGGCTGAGACCCAGGTGGTCTGGCCGCGGTTCCTGGTGTGGTTCCCAGTGGGGAAGCAGCTGGCAGAAGGGCCAGTCCTGTAGTTCTCGGTTTGGTCTTGATGCCTTCCACCAGCGTGCTGACTCTAAAGATGCCCCGGTGCAGCTCCCAGCTCAGTGTGACCCTCAGCAAAGACCCATTTCATGCTAGAAAGTTCAACTGCTTGTTCCTGCCTCAGTGGGGGGGGTGGCATGGAGCCAGGTGATGTGGGCACGGCTGGCCCTTCTGGGCGTCAGTTTACTCATTGGGCAAATGAAGACATAGTGGGGCCCACCTCGCCACGCACAGCCCGGGGACGTGGCATCCTCTCCCCTGTCTGTCTCCTCCCTCCCTGGCCCAGTGTTGGCGCCCCCTCCTGCCTTTTCCCGAGAGCTCACTGTACAGGTGTCACAGCCTGGAAGAGACATCTTCACTTCACTTTCCCCCCTGCTTTCCCAATGACTTCCTATTACTTATTAAGTCATGATTCGGGGTCCCAGAGTAGGGATCCCCACATAACCAGGTTCCCCTCTGGCACCCTGGGAGAAGGGCAGAGGAGAAGTGGATAGAGCCAGCTCAGACCTGCCCAGGAAACGCACCCCCGCTCCGCAGCTGCCCCATGGGCCTGCTGGCCACTGTGGCCTCACCTGGAGGCTTCTTCCCTGGGCAGGTTCTAGTGCAGGATCACATGTCCTAGAGCTGGGCCCTGCAGAGTCCTCATGGAGCTCTGGTTTCTTCACGTGCCCTAAAAAGGGCAGTTTATCTAAAGGATGGGCTCAGAGTGTAAGGCTACACATTTTTTGTGTCGGGTGGGACAAATTCTCACTCCATCACCCAGGCCGGAGTGCAGTGGCATGATCTCTGCTCACTGCAACCTCCACCTCCTGGCTTCAAGTGATTCTCGTGCCTCAGCCACCTAAGTAGCTGGAATTATAGGCATGTGCCACCACGCCCAGCTAATATTTATATTTTTAGTGGAGACAGGGTTTTGCCATGTTGGTCAGGCTGGTCTTGAACTCCTGACCTCAAGTGATCCACCCGCCTCAGCCTCCCAAAGTGTTGGGATTACAGGCGTGAGCCACCACACCTGCCAAGGCTACAGATGTTAACCTGGGTTTTCTTGTCTGAGGTGGGGAATGGGCGCCCCAGGTTGGGAACTTGCCTTTTCTTACAATGATTTGGGGCATTTTTCATGGTGGCCACAGGCCAGGGACACCTGAGCTGCACTCGGCTTGCCGGACCCCAACTTGGGCATTAAGGATTCAGGAGTGGATGAGATGGGCAAGGCCCCTGGTCCCACAAAGCTAGACCCAGGGTTGGGACTCAGAGGCAGCAAACAAGCAGTCAGATAAGGAAGGTGGTGATGGGGGCCGTGGGGAGCGGGAGCGTGAACAGCCTCGGGTTTTCACCTGCACTGGGGTCCTTGAGGGGAACCAGGGACCCTGAACAGAGAGCCCCCAGGGGGAGCCTGGGAGGCCCGAAAGTAGGGTTGGCAGCAGAGTCCCTCCTTCACCTTAGAGGGTGCTGTTGGGGTGCTGGGGCTCTAGGGGTCCCCAGGCCTCTGCTCCAGCCTGGCTGCTCACAGAGGCCCTCTGTCCCCGCCTCCAGAGACACCCCAACACCCTGTCTTTTCGATGCTCACTGGCGGACTTCCAGATCGAAAAGAAGATAGGCCGAGGACAGTTCAGCGAGGTGTACAAGGCCACCTGCCTGCTGGACAGGAAGACGGTGGCTCTGAAGAAGGTGCAGGTGAGCTGACCGCGCGCGGGCTCAAACCTGTATCATGGGAGGCCGCCTCTGCGTCTGGATGGCGGACACAGGGCCGGGCCAGTCCCTTCCCTCCCCTCCCCTCCTCTGTGAATGAGGGAAACAGCACCCAACTTGCTGGGTTACAGAAAGAATCAGGTGGACACCTGTTGAGAAAAGCTCACTGCGAACCACAAAGGGAAAGAAACAAGCATGCATTGAGCGCCTGCTGTGTACTGGGTCATGCAAGGAGCACATGGATCCTGACAACAGTCCCGTGGCTGGGGATTGTCATCTCATCTCTCAGATGAGGAACACAGTGCAGAGACCTCATAACCCACCAGGGCCCCAGCGTGAGCTGTGGCGGAGCTGAGGTTCAGACTGCATCCACACATCATCCTTGCGCCTTGCACACGCTGGCCAGCTCTGGGCTTCTGCGCTCTGCGTCCCTCCTAAATGGAGGCAGTAGGTGAAGCAACAAAGTCAGGACAGGAGGCATGTCCACAAGAGCCGCCGGGCCTGTCTCAGCATGGCTTTGCCAGAGGAAATGGCTTTAAATCCTCCAGCAAAGCTTCCCAAGCCCCTGGATTTGCTCGCTAGTCCTTAAAGAATGAGGTTGAGAGCCTGGGCAGAGGAGGCCCGGGGAAGAGGACGGGGCTGGGAGAAGGGGAGAGAGCACCACGGGCAGCCTGAGGGCGCTGGAAAAAAGGACCAGTTTCTTTCTTGATCTTTTTTTTTTTTTTGAGACAGAGTCTCACTCTCTCACCCAGGCTGGCGTGCAATGGCCTGATCGGCTCACTGCAACCCTGCCTCCCAGGTTCAAGTGATTCTCCTGCCTCAGCCTCCTGAGTAGCTGGGACTACAGGCACGTACCACCTACCCAGTTAATTTTTATATTTTTAGTAGAGATGGGGTTTCACCACGTTGGCCAGGCTGGTTTCAAACTCCTGACCTAATGTGTTCCACCCACCTTAGACTCCCAAAGTGCTGGGCTTAAGTTGTGAACCACCGCACCCGGCCCTCTCTCTTGATCTTCTGAGCAGGGGCTCGCCTGGGCTCTCTGTCTTGGTTCTTTAGTGCCACTATGTGTTTGTGGTGGGACAGTGCTGGGGGGCCCGCAGTGAGAAAGCCCTACGGGGGCTGGGGGTGCAGGGGAGTCACGGTGTCCCTCGACCAGGAGTTGGGAGAGCCGAGACTGCAAAATCGGGGCACTGGGCACAGATTTTAACCACTCTGTTTCTTTTTTCCTCCCGCCCAAGATCTTTGAGATGATGGACGCCAAGGCGAGGCAGGACTGCGTCAAGGAGATTGGCCTGCTGAAGGTGAGCGCCCGGGGCCTCACCTCCTCCGGGAGGTTCGGGGGCCCTTACCATGCCCATCACAGCCCTTGGGTGCCAGGGACCCACAGCCCTTGCTGAGTTCACAGACAGTGGCTTTCTGGGGTCAGCAGCTGGTGAGTTTCCTCATGGCCAGGCAGGAGCGGCCCCTGCCTCATTGCTCTGCTCAGCCCTCAGGGTTGCTGCCTACAGACTTCTCTCATGGCTCCCCCTCCTGCTTATACATGGTGGTACCTGGCACAGAAGTCCTTCCCGTCAGGGCACCCCTGACCCTGCCTCGCTGTGGCCTGTGAACCAGGCTTGGCCAGGGGAGGAGTTGGCAGTGGGGGCCACGTCCAGACTGCAGCTTGTCTGGCTCCGCCGCTGTCTCCATGTCTGTCTCCCTCTTTTTCTCTTTCTCATCCTCTTTCCATCTCTCCTCTCAGCCTTTTTCTTTGTTTTCCTGTTTTTTTAAGAGGCAAAGCCTGTTGCGTGGACCGGAGTGCGGTGGCATGGTCACAGCTCACTGCAGCCTCAAACTCCCAGGCTCAAGCAGTTCCCCGCTTGAGTCTCCAAGTAGCCGGGACCGCAGGTGCACGCCACCACAGCTGGCTCATTTTTATTTTTCATTTCTATTTGTATTTATTTATTTGAGACAGAATTTTGCTCTTGTCGCCCAGGCTGAAATGCAATGGCACAATCTCGGTTCACTGCAACCTCCACCTCCTGGCTTCAAGCAGTTCTCCTGCCTCAGCCTCCTGAATAGCTGGGATTACAGTGCCTGCCATCACACCCGGCTAATTTTTGTATTTTTAGTAGAGACGGGTTTTCACCATGTTGGCCAGGCTGATCTTGAACTCCTGACCTCAGGTGATCCACCCACCTCAGCCTCCCAAAGTGCTGGGATTACAGGCATGAGCCACCATGCCTGGCCAAATTTTAAAATTTTTTCTAAAGACAAGGTATCATCTTATTGCCCAGGCTGGTCTCGAACTCCTGAGGCCTCAAGCAGTCCTCTCATCTCAGCCTCCCAAAGTGCTGGGATTATGGGTGGAAGCCACTGTGCCCGGCCCCCTGTGAAACATACAGGGTTTGCTTGGCAGTTTCTAGCAAAGTAGGGCTGCTCGTGGCAGGGACGCCCGCCAAAACCACAGCTGCAGAATTTCAGATGAGCGGTTTATCCTGCCACACCCTGCCCTGTGCTCTGAGGCCTTGGCCATGCCCTTGGGGACTTCCAGGCTGGTGGGGAAGCAGGTGGGAAGCAGATGGTGACCTTCCAGGGTGAGGCAGATTAACTGGTGGGCTGGGAGCCCAGGGGAAACCCGCTTCCTGGGCAAGCCCCACAGAGGCCGGGGCACCGTCCCAGAACCTGCTTCAAGGCACTCCAGCGGTGTGGATTATGGGAGGTGGGGGAGACAGAAGGGTGAACGTGGCAGCAGGGCCAGATACACACTCAGAACAAAAGGGGAGTCACTGAAGGGGCTGTGGGCGGGGGGGACGTGGTTGGGTGTGAGTTGTGCCTGTTCTGATGGCCCCCAGCCACGGCGGGTGATGGAGTCAAGGCTGGAGGCAGGAGGCATCCTTATTTCTAACTATTATATGTCAACAAATACTCCTCGAGAACATTGCTTAAATGTTTAGGTCATGGTCAGCTTGCTGCCACTTCCCCAGCCCTGAGGAGTGGTTGTCCTGGTCACCTACTGCCCCCTTCACCTCATGTGCCCTTCTCCCCAAGAGAAGGAGCCCCACAGGGAGCATGCTGAGCACAGCCTGGACTGCTTGCTGGTCACACAGATGTGCCACCGCAGCCTCTGTCTGGCAGTAGCCTAGCCTGGCGTCAGCCCACCTGGCTGGGGAGGGGATTCTGCCCCTTCCCCAGGGCTGCCGTGCAGCTGAGGGCATCAAGCCTGGGTTTTGGAGGACACATCCCTTGCTCACTAGCTGTGTGGCTGTGGGCCAGCTGTGGGCCTCTCAGGACCTCAGTTTCTTCATCTGTAAAGGGGGCGTGATGACAACAGGAGCTCTGGAGGAGTCAGTGAGGAAATGCATCTCATGAGCTCGGGGCAGCGCTGGTGTGTGGTGCGCTGGTAGCCCACCCAAGGCAGCTCGGTCGTCATGGTCACCACCTTTGCCCGCCAACGCCAGCCACATTCCAGAACACCAGTCCCAATTCCCGGGTAGCCCATGGGAAGTCAACAGGATGTGCCAGGGCATGAGGTGCTTCCTACAAAACAAAAGGAAACGTGGTTCTCAGAGGGACAACGGGGTGACATTGCTTATTCATGCCAAGAACCCGAACCCAAAACCTCCCAAATGCAGGGGCTGGAGGGGTCAGCAGCTGCCAAGCGTGGGACAAGAGGGCAGGTCCTGTTGGAATGCAGGCGTGTGTTCGTTCATTCCGTGCAATTTCTGAGCACCACTGAATGCTGGACACCAGGATGCAGCCCAGTGAGGAAGACAGATCATAGACAGACAGACATTCTTTGTTACATCCGGGAGGGCCTGGAGCTTGGGAGCAGAGCCCCTGGTGGCAGAGATCCAAAGGACAGGGACCCCTACCCTCAGCTCTCCCTCCCTTCCCTTTGGCCGCCACCACAGCCAGACAAAGCCCAACCACGTACATCTCTGCAGCATCTTCCCTGTTTCTGGCCTGAGTATGTCCCCTTCCAGACCCACCTGGGCCCACCAAGAGGCCACAGGCTGAGAAGTGGACTCTGTGTGGACCAGGGTCTGGGGTCACTGGACCAGGTTCTAGACTCAGCTCAGCCCCTGCTTGCTGTAGACCCGTGGCTGATCCCTTCCCCTCTCTGGGCTTTGGGGATTTAGCTCAATAGACATCCGGAGCCCCTTTCTGCCTGTGCCTCTGTAGATTACCTGGGCATAAGGAGCCCGTCCTCCTGTCTTCAGACCTGCAAGGAGACAAGGGAGGAGCCTCCCTCCTCCCCTCCCCCGGAACCAGCGCCTCCTGGACGGGGCTTTACTGCCTCCCCAACCCCTCTCATTTCTCCCTTGGAGAACCTAACATGCCTGGACTGCTGATGACCTGGGCAGTTTTTGAGGAGTCCTCCCAGAGAGGGTGTGAGATTTCCTGGTGATATAATGAGGTGAAGTTCAAGAGGAGGGTGAAGGAGCAGCGTGTTCCCGTTTATCCTAGTAGCAACCTGCATGATCCGTAGGACGTGCCTTAGAGATCTGGAAGCTCTTTCAACTTGCCATTCACTTGCTTTGACACTTTTGTTTGGTAACTGGCAAACGTGTCTGGAGCGTGATGTGTGCTGAGGGCGGTGCTTTGATGGCCAGTGTTTGCGTGAGACGGCCTTCTCAACAAAAAATCTGAGCAAGAGGATTTTCTTTTTTTTTTTCTTTTCCTTTTTTCTGATACAGGATCTCACTCTGTCACCCAGGCTGGAGTGCAGTGCTGCGATCTCAGCTCACTGCAGCCTCCGAGCAGCCGGAGTAACAGCTATGCACCACCACACCCAGCTAGCTTTTGTATTTTTGTAGAGATGGGGTTTCACCATGTTGGCCAGGCTGGTCTTGAACTCCTGACCTCGGGTGATCCGCCCGCCTCAGCCTCCCAAAGTGCTGGGATTACAGGCATGAGCCACCACGTCCGGCCCACCTTCTTTTTCAAATTTCCATTTTTCTTTTAGATTCAGAGGGTCCATATGCAGGTTTGTTACAAGAGTATATGGTGTGATGCTGAGATCTGGGCTTTTCCTGATCCCATCACTCAGATTGTGAGCATCATACGCAATAGGAGGTTTTCTAGCCCTTGCCTCACTTCCCCCACCTGCGTGTAGTGTCCAGTGTCTGCTGTTCCCATCTTTATGTCCGTGTGTACCCAAGATTCAGCTCCCACTTACAGAAATGAGAACATGCAGTATAGCTTTGTATAGCTTTGTTTCTGTGTCAGTTCTCTTCGGATAATGGCCTCCTGCTGCGTCCACGTTGCTGCAAAAGACATGATTTTATTCTTTTTCATGGCTGCATAGTATTCCGTGGTATATACGTACCACATTTTCTTTATCGAGTCCACCATTTCTGGGCACCTAAATTGATTCCGTGTCTTTGCTATTGTGAATAGTGCTGTGATGAATGCAAAAGTGTGTGTGTCTTTTTCGTAGAACAATTTATATTCCTTTGGGTATATGGCCAGTAATGGGATTGCTGGGTCAAATGATATTTCTATTTTTAGTTCTTTGAGAAATTTCCAGATTCTGTTCCACAGTGTCTGAACTAATTTACATTCCTACCAACAGCACATAAGTGTTCCCTTTTCTTCACAGCCTCGCCAACATCTGCTAGCTTTTGACTTTTTAATAATTGCCATTCTGACTGGTGTGAGATGGCACCTCATTGTACTCATTGTAATGGTGGGTTTTTTTTTTTTTTTCTTTTGAGACTGGGTCATGCCCTGTCACCTAAGCTGGAGTGCAATGGTGTGATCGCGGCTCACTGCAGCCTCAACCTCCCAGGATCAACCTTCCCACTTTTACCCCCAAAGTAGCTGAGGCTGCAGGTCTGTACCAGGAAGCCCAGATAATTTTTTTTTTCTAATGACAGGGTCTCACTGTGTTGCCCAGGGTGTTCTCAAACTCCTGGGCTCAAGCAACCCTCTCACTTCAGTCTCCCAAAGTGCTGGCATTACCGGCAGGAGCCCCTGCACCTGATCAGCTGTGGTTTTGATTTGCATTTCTCTGATGATTAGTGGTGTTGGGCATTTTTTTGTGTTTGTTAGTTGCTTGTATGTCTTCTTTTGAAGAATTATCTGTTCATGTCCTCTGCCCACTTTTTATTTTTATTATTTATTTATTTAGAGACAGAGTCTCGCTCTGCCACCCAGGCTGGAGTGCAGTGGCGCTATCTCAGCTCACTGCAACCTCTACCTTCCAGGTTCAAGCGATTCTCCTGCCTCAGCCTCCCGAGTAGCTGGGATTACAGGCGCCCATTACCATACCTGGTTAATTTTTGTATTTTTAGTAGAGATGGGGTTTCACCATGTTGGCCAGGCTGGTCTCGAACGGCTGACCTCAAGTGATCCACCTGCTTCGGCCTCCCAAAGTGCTGGGATTACAGGTGTGAGCCACCATACCCGGCCTCCTCTGCTCACTTTTTAATGTCTTTTTTGTTGTTGTTACTGATTTAAGTTCCTTATAGATTGTGGACATTAGTCCTCTGTCAGATGCGTAGTTTGTGAACGTTTTCTCCCATTCTGTCAATTGTCTGTTTACTTCATTGATCATTTTTTTTTGCTGTGCAAAAGCTCTTTCATTTAATTAGGTCCCACTTGTCAGTTTTTGTTTTTGTTGCAATTGTTTTTAAGGACTTGGTCATAAATTCTTTGTCAAGGCTAATGTTGAGAAAGGTATTTCCTAGGTTTCTTCTAGGATTTTTATAGTTTGAGGTCTTACATTTAAGTCTTTACTCAATCTTGGGTTAATTTTTGCATATGGTGAAAGGTAGGGGTTCCGTTTCATTCTTCTGCATATAGCTAGCCAGTTTATTGAGTAGGGAGTCCTTTCCCCATTGCGTATTTTTGTCAACTTTGTTGAGGAACAGGTGGTTGTAGGCGTGCTGCTTTATTTCTGTGCTCTGTATTCTGTTCCATTGGTCTATGTGTCTGTTTTTGTGCCAGTACCGTACTGTTTTGGCTACCATAGCCTTGTAGTATAATTTGAAGTCCAGTACTGTGATGCCTCCATGTTTGTTATTTTTGCTTGGGATTGCCTTGTGTTTCACCTTCTGAAGTCCAGTCACCTCATGGAAATTACCTACATTTGTTACTGAGCAAGGTGCTTCCACAGGGGAGCCTGCTGCTAAGATGGCAACAGGGCTCCCTGCCAGCCACCCCTGGGAACCAGGATTGAATGTGTCACAACCGAGTCCTGAGCTGTGTAGGGTGCCTGGTTTCTCGGAGTGGTGTCTGGATGTTCACTGAGCCACAGTCCTGCTGGCTGGGGGGCAGGCAGGGGCAGGCAGGGGCCGGCGCACATACCTCAGGGCCAGACCTTTCGGACAGGCAGTGGGTGCCACAGCAGAGAGGGGTCAGTCTTTGGGGGGACCTGGAAAGAGGACGGACACGTGGGGAGGAGCTGGGGCCAGTGGCTGAGGCCGATCTGGCATCTGGGGACCTGACTGGGGGGGCCCGCATAAGGGGCTGTCTTGGGGAATGAATGAATGAATGAATGGGGGCTTGCGTGGCTCTGCAACGTCCACCCAGGCACTCCTCATTTAAAAATCCATGGACAGGCACAGTACATCCTCCTCCCAGCCACTTCCGGGCCTTTAGGAAAATGTGTCCCCCCCACCCCAGCCTCTGGTTGTCAGCCGGTGCCGAGAGTAGGCTGACCACACCCACACTGGGGCAGAATATTCCAGTCCCCTCTGCTCGCGCAGATCCTGGAGTCACTTTGGTGTAAACAGTCAGCTTTGTTATGAACAGATGCCAGGGGCTCCTCTTAGCCTGGCAGGGCCTGACTTCCAGCCAGGGGGGGTGCCGTTCTGTCCAGCTCCAGCTCCACCTCAGGAAACACACAGGCTGTGGCTCAAAGGACAGAGGCAGGGTCTTGGCACTGCGCAGATCAGCCGGGCGGTTCTCGCGCCTCCAGGGATTTTTTCAAGATTTCACAAGGGCCAGGCATGGCGGCGTGTGCAGCCATAGCCCCAGCTTCTCAGGAGGGTGAGGTGGGAGGATCACTTGAGCCTAAGAGTTCAGTTTCAGCCTGAGCAACATAGCGAGATCCTATCTCTACAAAAAAATATTAAAAAAAAAAAATGATTTCACAAGAGATGGGTCAGGAACTGAGGAAGAAAGGGCAGGACCAAGGAAGGAGACGATCCTTCTGAGGAGTGCCTGCAGGCTGGCTGTGTCTGAGCACAGTGGCCCTGTTGCCGCCCTCAGGGTCTGGGCGGTGAGGAGGACGGGGAGAAGGGTCATTTCCACAAGTGCCTGCCTTGTCTCACGTAGCTCTGTGCAGGTGCCATGTTACACATTTCAAGAGTATTGGCACATGTTGTCTTCACAACTGTGCTTCAAAACATGATGCCAGTGTTCCAGGTGAGGAATCTGACACCTGGGGATATAAAGTGGCATTCCCAGTGTCACTCAGGGCTCCCTGACTCCGAAGCACAGGCCTTTCCCTGGGGACCCAGTTCTCTAGCAAATGCCAGGGCCTCGGTGACGGTGCCAGCAGGGTGCCGGTGGCAAGCAGGTGCTGAGTCTGTCCCGTCCTCACCGGCACCCTCCCCTCTGTCTCTCCTCATGCAGCAACTGAACCACCCAAATATCATCAAGTATTTGGACTCGTTTATTGAAGACAACGAGCTGAACATCGTGCTGGAGTTGGCCGATGCAGGGGATCTCTCGCAGATGATCAAGGTGAGCACCTGGCAGGGTGAGGGCGCTAGGGGCTGCACAGATTCAGAGCCAAAGGGGGCAGTCCGTCTTCAGCCCAGTCCCATGGCGCTCTGGCCTCAGCCAGAGGCGGCTGCCCAGGGACCCTAGGCCCCCCTGACGAACGCCCACAGGCCTCAGCTGCGGTCTAGTGAGGGCCTCTCGGGCTCTGTCCCCGGCTGCCGTTGCTGGAGGCCTCTTTCGGCCTCAGGGAAGCTCAGCTCAAAAGAGCCCATGTGCAAAAAGCAAGGCGAAGGTGACGCTAAGACAGGATGGTGGCTGGGAGGGGGCCTATCGACAAGCATGTGGGCCACTTCTTCTGCCTCACAGAGGAGCAGGGCCAGCCACCCATTTGGTCAGACCGCAGCTTTTGGGAAAGCGTCTTGTAGATCCCACTGCCTCATTTTACAGAAAGGGAAAACTGAGCCTGGGGAGGTTTAGAGACTTGCCTGAGGATACCCAGCATTGTGGAGACAGAGCCATGCCTGGGGCCCAGGCTTTTCCTGGCCTGGGACTTTTTGGTGGACATGGTCCCAAGATGACCTCCTCAGCCCTAGAGGGGACACTTCATTTCCATACAGCCGACGCCCAGGCCTGGGGTCTTCAAGAGTTTGAGTGACCAGCCGAGTCACACAGGCAGGCTCAGTGCCAGGACTGGCTTGTGCTCTGCACCCCACATACCTCTCCCCCTGACTCATCCCACCGCCCAGGGCACAGGGCCGGATCCACCATTAGTCTGGTGTTCAGGACCACTACAGCTTCAATGAAAGAGCAGCACTGGCCAGGCGCGGTGGCTCCTGCTGTAATCCCAGCACTTTGGAGGCCAAGGCAGGCAGATCACGAGGTCAGGAGATCAAGACATTCCTGGCTAACACAGTGAAACCCCATCTGTACTAAAAATACAAAAAATTAGCCGGGCGTGGTGGTGCACGCCTGTAGTCCCAGCTACTTGAGAGGCTGAGGCAGGAGAATTGCTTGAACTCTGGAGACGAAGGTTGCAGTGAGCTGAGATTGCATGACTGCTCTCCAGTCTGGTGACAGAGTGAGACTCCGTCTCAAAAAAAAAAAAAAAAAAAAAAAAAAAAAAAAAAAACAAAAAAAAAAAAAAAAAAAAAGAGTAGCACCTCCTGCCAGTCTCCACCCAGCCCAGTACGCTTGCGCATCCCTCACGAGTCCATACTGTCCTCAGATAGCAAAGCTCAGAGAGGTCTAGTCTCTTGCCCAAGGCAGCTCAGCCTCTAGCTGAAGGCCCCCAGGCCTGCCTGTCCCACAGGCCCAAGCCCTCAGCCCCTACACCCTGCTCCTCAGTGGAGGTCCTCATGTCCCTGCTGGCTTGGACCTGCGTCCCCAGGGCTGCTGTGGCCCCATCACCTCTCTCCCCGGGACACAGCCTGCCTGCTCCCAGGTAAAGCTGGCCCCGCCCAAGCCCCCACCCTGCTCCCAGCCACGCTTGGAAACGGGGCAGACATGGGTTCTCTGTCTTTCCCACCAGGCACTGGGGATTGAGCAATTGCTCGGTGCTGTTCTAAAATTCGGCTCCTAGGAATACAGGCATCACTGGGAAGTGGCATTACTTGAGCTGTTATCACCTGCTCTTACATTTCCGTTGACATATTAATGGCTTTGCAGGGATGTTAATCTGCACACGGATCCCTGGTGGGAACAGATGTGCTCCATCATGTCTTAGCTCTTCCTCTGCCCCGCCCCCGCTTTACTTGTTTCTCCTTCACATGTTCCCTTGCTGAACACGAAAGCACCATGCACCCACTGTGTTCCAGCCCTCGTACCAAGAACTAGGGATGCTGCCAGCATGGCTGTTACCCTCAGGGATCCCGGATTCTAACGGGAAGACAGACCCTCGAAGGAGTAGTTAGGAGCCAGTGTGAACAAGCCATGTGTGGGGCCTGTGGGTGTTAGGGAAGGCTTCCTGGAGGAGGTGGCACTGAACTGAGCCATTAGAGGAGGCGGGCTATCCAGAAGCAAGAACGGTCCGGCAGGGATGGGAGAGGGAAGGGGAGCTGAGATGGAGACCACCAGATCATGCAGGGCCTCTTGCTCCAGGCTTGGGATCTGGGGCCACGCCGTAAAGTCAGAAAGCTTCTAAGATTCATGGTGGGGAGCAAACATGGTCAGCTCTGTGTTCTAGAAGAAAGACCGGAGGCTGGGTGGAAGGAGAGGTGAGGGCGGGGACAGGAGGTGAAGGAGAGGCATCTCTCTGCGGGAATGCAGCCTGTGGAGAGGACGCCTCACCCTCTCAGCCCCAGTGGAGCCCAGACACTGCAGCCTCTCAGGCCATGGAGTAGGGCTGCAGTCAGACAGGCAGATGTGGGGGCCGGGGCTGGCAGGTCTCTTCCCTGAGCCTCAGTCTCCACCCTGTCCCCGGGAACCTCTTGGAGGAGCACTGTGGGAACCCCAGGCTGGGTGCAGTCTCCTTCAACTAAGAGAGAAGGGGAGGCTTGGGGCATTCTATCCAGCATTCCTCCTCTATGCCAGGCCTGGGATGCGGGGTCCTCTTCCCCCTGCTCCCCTTCCTCGCTTCCCCAGCGCTAACACTGGCTCAGGGTTCAAGTCAGTCATGAACCCAGCAGGACTGAGTCCAAGATGGGTGTGGCCTGAGTTTCTGAGCAGCCACCTGGCCCCCCAGCCTCCAATCCCTCCTCCTCACCTCCTCACCTGGCATGGTGCCCCTCTCACACTTCCCCCTTCCTCCTTCCTATACCTGCGTGCTCCTGTTCCCTCCACCCCAGCTCAGGGGCCCTCACCTGCAGAGCTGGTTTGGTAGAGCCCTCAGCAGTGGGGACCTGGCAGGGGAGAGACACACCCAAGTCAGACACACCCCCTGGATGGCCTTGGGTGGGTCCCTGTGCCTCAGTTTCCTCATTTGTGAGATACCCAGAACAGTGCCTGGGGCCTGGTGGGAGCTCAGTTCCCCTGGTTCTGCCTGCTCTCAGGCCACCTCAAGGTTTCCAGAGGAACAGGGGCTGCCCCATGGTCACCCCCCTGGCCTCAGAGGCTGCCAGGTAGCAGGGTGTGTGTCCTGATAGCCTGCCGCCTCAGGGGCCAAGCTGCGCCATCACAGCCACGGTGCTCGAGTTATTTATGAGGAAGACTAAAGCTAGGAGCTGCCGCAGCCCCAGAACCCACGAGAGACTCTGCACCTCGCCGCTAAATGTCAGACAGTGCTTATAGGACGTGACATTTAGAAAATCACCACTCTCGGCCACACGCATCCTGCTTAAATGCTGTAATGAGGATTCACTGGCATCATAGTGTGAATAACATCCCGGCCTGGCCCGCCACAGGCCTGGAGGTGGCCCCGGGGTGGCGTCTTTGCTGAGACCTGGGATGTGCACCTCAGAACAGCCTTGATGGGATTTACAGCGAGGCCAGGGGCTCCCAGCCACAGCTGTCCCACTGTGGGAAGCACCGAGAGTTGGGTCCCAGCTGGGTGCTGGCTGACCTTGGGCATGTTCCAGAACCTCTTTGAGCTCAGTCTCCCATATCAATGGTTACTGGTGTTACTAGAAGTGGGCTAAGAGGGCCGGGCGCAGTGGCTCATGCCTGTAATCCCAGCACTTTGGGAGGCCGAGGCAGGCAGGTCACCTGAGGCCAGGAGTTCAAGACCAGCCTGGCCAACATGCCGAAACCCCGCCTCTACTAAAAATACAAAAAATTAGCCGGATGTGGTGGCACATGTCTGCAGTCCCAGCTACTTGGGAGGCTGAGGCAGGAGAATTGTTTGAACCCAGGAGGTGGAGGTTGCAGTGAGCCGATTGCGCCACCGCACTCCAGCCTAGACGACAGAAGGAGACTCCATCTTAAAAAAAAAAAAAAAAAAAAAAAAAGAAGTGAGCTAAGGGCTTGGGCTTTCTAGGTAGGAGACCTGGGGTTGAGCTGTGATTCTGCCTCTTCCTGCATGGCCCTCAGTTTCATTTTCCCATCTGTAAGATGGGCCCAGCCCGCCCTCATAGGCCCGGCATGGTGGCCACATCCTGCAGATGCTCTGAGAGTGCCAGCCCAGGTCCTTTCCTCCACCCGCACCCTTCCCAGACCGGTGTGTCCTGGGTCAGTTCCCAGCTTTCCAGCACCAGAGCAGCTGCCGTGACCAGCGGGCCCACAGCGCCACCTCTGCCTGCTTTAGGGAAAGGTGGTTGCTTTGAAGCAAAAAGCCCCTGAACAGAAGCTGGTATGCAGGTAACTGGTGAAGGAGTCCTGCCGCACTGCCGTGGGCCTGGCGCCCAGGAGCTGTCCCAGTCTCCAGCCGAACGGTGGCTGTGACATGCTCTGGGCCTGCCCTCTCCAGGACCTCCCATTACCTTAGAGCTCACTTAGTGCCACCAGGGGCTTTCTGTGTTTGTTTTCTTCCTGGAGCGCTAAGTATGTTTTCCCAGGCAGTGACGCAGACTGATACCTGTTGGAACTGGGGTTCCATTTGAGCGAGTCAAGCCCATTTCCTCAAGGTTCTCACTGTGCTTGTTAAGAATCTCTGTGCACTGAGGTCTGCTGGTTCCGAGGAGGTGGGGGCAGCTGTGATTTCACGACCACTTGTGTCCTGGGTACCACCCTCCTGGGCCAGGCCAGGGGCCAGGGAGGGTCCATACTCATTTCAGTCCAGCAAGGAGCGCCCTTTCAGGGGTGTGTCCAGAAGGTTCTGGAAAGATGCAGTTGAGGGCCACTTTCAGCATATTTGATCTGGGGGTCCATGCGGCAAAGCCATCCGGACACACCAGGCCTATGTGGCCCTCACGGAGCTTGCAGGGTGGGGGCAGGGTGGCCATGGAGTGCCATTCAGGTAGAAGTAGAGGCACACACACAGCGCCCTTGGTTCTGGGCTTATTTTTGCTCAGCAGCTCAGTCTCCCACCCCGTGCCAGGCACCAGCTGCCCCCCGGGGAAAGGACACAGGCAGCGCCCTGCGGCCACCCACCTCCAAGCCCGCTTACCGGGGTCTGTCCCTCTGCCTGTCTCCCCCACTGCAGTACTTTAAGAAGCAGAAGCGGCTCATCCCGGAGAGGACGGTGTGGAAGTATTTCGTGCAGCTGTGCAGCGCCGTGGAGCACATGCACTCACGCCGGGTGATGCACCGAGGTACACACCGCCCGCCAGTGGCCGCCTGAAGCCGGGTGCCCCAGGAGCCCTAGGAAGACGCGGCCCCTTGAGGAAGTCAGATCACTCTGTTTTCCCCAGGCAGGGGACTGTCCAGCCACCACCCACTCGTGTCAGAGTCCTCCCCGAGGTGGAGAGTGACATGAGCCCTAGAGGGCAGGGTCCCCGCTTGGCACACCACCTGCAGTTCCCAACAGCAGCCTGGGAGGGAGGTCAGGGGAAGCCTTGCACAGAGGGGACTTTGGTAGGGGCTTTGTCATCTCAGCGGGGTTTTGCTGTGCTGAGAAGGAGAGGCACCAGAGAGGGGCGTTTCCACAGTTGACGTCATTCCAGGTGGTGAAAAGGAGCCTTCTGGGTGCCTGGCAGGGTGCAGAGTCCTCTGGGTAGGCTGCTTCCTGGACACCTTTGTTCCTTCACTCTACCTGTATCTTTCGGTGTCTGCTGTGCTCGAGGCCCCGCCCTCACCGGGGGGTACAGCACAGGGCGTCCCACTGAGCACTTCATTACACAGACTTCCCTGAGGGCCTCCTATGTGTGAGGCACTGTTCTAGGCACAGAGGATACAGCTGTTAACAGAAGCACAGAAACCCCTGCCCTCTAAACCCTCGCAGTAGCTCTGTGAAGTTGGTAAAGGGAGACCCATTTTACAGGTGAAGACGCTGAGGCTCAGAAATGGTCAATTTCCGGAGGTTCCACAGCCAGAGCCAGGGAATAGGACCTGGGCTGGGCCTCACCTCACCTGGAGCTCCCCTTCCTCTCGCCCTGCCCCACCTACCCCAAGCCTCCTGCCCCACACCAACTTCCTTCTCCTCGCCCCACAGACATCAAGCCTGCCAACGTGTTCATCACAGCCACGGGTGTCGTGAAGCTTGGTGACCTTGGTCTGGGCCGCTTCTTCAGCTCTGAGACCACCGCAGCCCACTCCCTAGGTAAGGGGGGCCTGTGTGTGCCCAGCAGCCCCCAGTGTTCCTAGAGACTCTGCAGGGAGACGAAAGCATTCTCTCCGCATGCCTTTGGTCAGTTTGTGCAGGAAGATGCCATCTTGAAGTCCCAGAGTTTCTCATCTCTTCAGGACAGTGACCCAGAAGGGAGTCCTCTGTGGCCAGAGGAGCCTGGCTGGGGCTTCCTGCACCCTCTGATCACCATCCGGGCCTTGAGGGAGAAGCTGACTGAGCTGGTTGCTTGGAGTGGGAGATGTGTCTGTTGAAGGGCAGTCATCCTCCCACTGCCGTGAGTGTCCCGTTCACAGGCAGCACCCCAGATCTATCCCTTCTGGGGGGTGACGTTTGTGCTGTTCCTAGTTTTTGGCTTTTAAACCGGCAGTTTAGAAGCTTTGGGACCAGGTGCCTGCCAGGGAGGGGGTGACATTGTAGCTGGACCGAAAGGGGTGACCAGGTGCTGTTGGGACAGGGAAGGAGGGAGCAGTGTTCCAGGAAAGGGTGGGTGAGCCTCGGTGTGTGGGTGAGCCTCGGTGTGCGGCTGAGCTTGGCTTGGCAGAGACCAGGGTCCTTGCAGGAGCGGCAAGAAAGGTGGGCGGGGGCTTGAACGCCGAGCTCAGTGGGCTGGATCCCACCCTAGGGGTCAGGGGGTGCTAAAAGACTGGACTTGGGAAGAGACTTGGGCAGATGTGTGTTTTGGGGGCACGTGAAGCAGCGGCAAGCTTCAGAATCCGTACACTGGGTGTGGAAGCAAGTGTGAAAGCTGGAATGCTGGATGATGGAGGGTTTTTCATTTAATGAGAACATAGGACCCAGGAAGGCCCCACCTGCCCACAGTGGAACAAAGGAACAGAGTTTCCTGTGCGTTACTCCAGGGCTGTCTGGGTTTTACCACGGCCATCTGCGGGAACCTTTCCCAGAGCCCATGGAGTGAGGGAGGACCCTGCTTTCTCAGGGCTAGTTCCTGGCTCTTTGAGGTGCGTTTGCAGAAGAAGATGTCCCAGGCCCACCCCCTGTGTGCTGCCCCTGCCAGCATCCACTTCCCCAGGAGGGAGCTGGGCCCCAGGAGCTGCTGGCTGCCTCCCTGAACACCGCCCCATTCCAGCCCATTTCCACCCCACTCCATGGCCCAAGCCAGGATGTCTCCCATCCCCAGACCCCGAGTGCCTGCGGCAAGCTGGGTGTGCGAGCAGCATTATCTGGGCAGAGGCACTTTCCGGAAGTCGCCCTTGCCTGTGGAAAGTGTCACCATTCACACGGGTTCCAGTGAGACTCTCAGTGCGTCGCACACAATTAGGAGAAATGTATAAACCTAGAGACCAGCAGCTCCTAGTAGCTGATGGAGCCAGTGTGGGTGGCGGGGAGGGAGTTGTGTTGAAACTCTCATCCCCATCTGCCCTTGGGGACACCCGGCCAGGCCTTGGGAGCTCTTCCTTTAGCTCCAAAGGGAAGATGTATCGGGAACCCCCCCTTGGGAGTATGGGACGCTACACTCGCACCCCTGACAGCCCCAGGCATCCAGAGGCTCCTTCCTTGTAGCAGAGGAAGGATCTGAAATCCAGGCCCTTGAGAGATTCTTCCAAGGTCACATGGCAGCAGGCCTCTCTTTCCAGAACCCACGCTGCTTCCAGGAAATGAGGGCCGGTGGCGCCGCCAGATACTGTTGGAGCCCCCTTCAGGGACCCGGGCCACTGGCTCTATTGCTGGAAGCCTCGTCTTTCCCTGTCCCCTCAAACATGGACTTCCCTTGTGAAAAACCAAGTGTTTTGTTCAGTTTGGGACTATTTACCTATCTGGTTGAAGAGCTTCGAAAAGACCAGGAAATTTGAGGGAATCTGTCAAAGAGAAGAGTTAAAACCGCTGCCTCCTGTCCCCTGTCAGTCAGCTCCGAGCCTTTCTCTGTCCCACTGCAGAGAAAAGACTGCGGCGCTCCGTCAGAACCGGTTAGGATCGCATCATTAGGAATGGGCAGAGATGCGTCTCATCCGACAGTGTGATTTTATTGACTTGGACTGGTGCACTTATTATATTAATGAGAAGGAATTGGAACTTGGGAGAAGGCCGCCCTCGTAAGCTGGGCTCTTCCCGAGCCCTCTGAGCACGGCCAGGCCTGATGATGGGTGGAAGGAGCCCTCCTGGGGCCTGTGCTCGCTGCAGGCTATGTGCCCAGCACCCAGGAGATGTCCACTAAGCTGAGGCCTGCATGGGGCTGAGCAAGTCCCTGCCAGCAGGACAAGCTCCCAGAACCAAGGCCTGCACCCACTAGGCTTCAGGATGGTGACAGTGCTGAGCCAAAGCCCAGGACCTGGGTGTGTCTCCAAGACACAGGAAAGACCCCTTCCACCAAGAAGTTCTGCAGACAGCTAAGTCTCGCACACACATTTGGTCAGGCAAGAGATTGAACTAATTACCATTGCGTGGTGACTCAGGAGGGACACAGGGGCCAGGGCCACCTCATGCCCTGTGCATGGGGATGAATTATGCATCCGCCACATCTCATGTGCACCTACTATGTGGGGATGCTGTGGTGGCAGCCACGTTGCCCTGGCAACCACCTCGTCTCCTAAGGCTGCTGACCCAAGAGCTGGGCTTATGCAAATCTGGTCTCCTCCCACCTCCCCCCCCCAGGCCCCCTCCTCGCCTCTGTATTTGCTAACACGGGGCTGGCATGAAAGGGCATTAGTCAGTGCCATGGTCAGGCTGACAGGTGCGGTACCCAGCGGTGGCAGAGCGGCTGCCTCGGTGTCAGAAATAGGAGCCGTAATTAGAGCGCGGAACAGAATGAGCGTCAGACGAATTACCAGGCAGCAGATCATATTTGTCAGGAAGGATTGCATACATAAAAATTAAGTGACAGTACACGCCGGCGTAATGCAGGAAAAATGAAAGATTTGCCTATACACAGCTCACAAGCTACAAGCAAGTGTCTCGCTCCGAGCAACGGCAGCAGCTGCAAGACAAATCACGGGGCTGGGAGAGCGGGCGGGCAGGCCTGGCTCCTCGGCTCTAGTGACAGGGCAGTCTTGGTGACAAGCAGCCACGGGTGACAGGGGCAGGAAGGGCGGCTGGTCACACCCAGACCTAGGCAGGGCCCATGCCGCCTTTCGGGGGCTGGGGGAGCAGGTCTGGTTGGGGTTGACCCCATCATGTACTCGAGGTCAGGGCCCCGCCGGGTCTCCTGGGGCTCTGAGGCGTAAATTCCTTCCCTCTCCTTCCTTGAGCCAACTGCCTGGCCCCGGGCTGGGTGCCGGGGATGTGCGATTATGCAGCTTCCGAGGGGACAGACACAGTCCGGGCCAAGTGGCATGGTGAGGGGACAGGTGGGACCGCCTATTGGGGCCCACTGTGGGCGGGCAGGACAGGTGCTCGGGGTGATTCTAAACAGAGCCCCAGGGAGCCCAGGCTGGCCCCACCCCTCCCAGAGCTGCCCTCACTTCATTTCCCTGTAGCCACTGAACTCACTGAAAAGGGGAGTTAACAGCAGACAAAAAACAGTTTAAAAAACATTTTTTGGGGACTGGGTATGGTGGCTCTTGCCTG
Organism: Cebus imitator; assembly: GCF_001604975.1. Taxonomy (NCBI): domain Eukaryota; kingdom Metazoa; phylum Chordata; class Mammalia; order Primates; family Cebidae; genus Cebus; species Cebus imitator. The sequence goes on along the minus strand of NW_016107521.1, from coordinate 2,017,823 downwards.
TGATCTCGGCACTCTGGGAGGCCGAGGCAGGCAGATCATGTGAGCTCAGGAGTTTGAGATCAGCCTGGCTAATGTGGTATAAGCTCACCTCTGCTAAAAATAGCAAAAAATTTAGCCGGGCATGGTGGCGCACGCCTGTAATCCCAGCTACTCGGGAGGCTGAGGCAGGAGAATCACTTGAACCTGGGAGGTGGAGATTGCTGTGAGCCACGATGGCGCCACTGCACTCCAGCCTGGCCAAGTGACTGTCTCAAAAAAAAAACAAAAACAAAAAAAATACCATTTTGCTCATTTTCCTTTTTTGTAAATCATCACAAGGCTTATTATCCCATTTTATAGATGAAGAAACTGAGGCACAGGGAAGTAAGAGAGACTGCCTCCCTGTGGTCTCCCAGCAGCCAAGAGTCCTTCTCCAGGCACCAGCCTGCAGCTTGGCCAGGGAGGGCTTGGGCTGTGGGTGCTCAGGGAAGGGTTCCAGAGAGGATCCCCAGCAAGACCTTGGGTGCAAGCAACACCCAGGGCTCTGAGCACTGGCTCCTACGAGGAAAAGCCCACCTGACTTGGCTAGCAGCGGGTGTTGGTGAGGGACCTGGAGCTCATCCTGGGCCCCACAGGGACGGACAGAGCCTTGTCTCGTGGTGCGTTTCAGCGCCGCCTTGCAGGGGATCACACCATGCTGTGATACGTCTGCACCCAGGCCTGGGACGGGGGCTCTTGTGGAACATTTGCTGAGTGGATGGATGACCTTCATGGCCAGGCGTCCTTGGGACACCCATCAGTGCAGGCACCGAGGGCCATGCAGATGTGTCCCAGGCCGCCTCCTGCCCCAGCCGCACCCTGCGTCCCATCCCAGCAGTGCAGGATGCCTGGGAATGGTCCTGCCGGTCCCCCGGGCCCAGAATCCCTGGCTAAGCAGATGGCTCTCAGGCCTGAGTTTGAGCTGAGGTTCTGAGCACTAATCCTTGGGTAGCAGTTGTGGGTCTGCCACATTCCTGGCATTTTCAGGAGCACAAACTGTTGGGGAGAGATGAACTGATGCCCGAGACGGGAGGGAGGAGAGGGACAGGCTTTAAGAGGCCAGCAAGTGAGGAGCCGATCTGGACCTTGGGTGTAAACTCCAGCTCTTTGGTTCATTCATTTACCCATCCATTCGATGAGGACCTGTGCTGGGCCGGGCTGCTCCCTGGGGAGGCAGGCTTGGCCCCTGCCTTTCTGGAAGGTGCCGCCTGCTAGGAGAATCCATTTCGTCTTCACCATGAACCAAATGTTCCAACAATCGTTTCTCATTTTCCAGAGAGGGAAACCAAGTCTCCAGAGGTTGGGGGGACCCTCTGTTTTCCTGATGGGGAGACCAAGGCTGAGAGAGGGTTTCTGTTCTCAGCCAGGGAGTGGAGGAAGCAGGGCCAGCCTGCCGGCTCCAGCTCCATGTCACTGCTGTCCCCAGCTCCACGTCACTGCTGTCCCCACCTGCCCCTGCCTGTCCCATGGAGGATTCGGCGCCAAAGCACAGCCGTCCAGCCCGATGTCCCACCGGCTGGAGGGATGTCGGCAAGGAGACCACATTTCTCCAGCTGCTTCCCAGTCCACCATCTGGGGAAGACAGGCAGCTTGCAGATACCAGCCTCTCCTTCATGTGAAGCCTGCCTTTTTCATAGCTAATGAACGTGTTTCAAACACCGAGAGCATTTCAAAATACGGCAAAGTTTGTTTTGACAGGAGCGGCGTGTCTTAGGGAAGCGGGGTGCCTTTAATCAGCCTCCCTCTTTCAGATCCCACATTCTCCTCTGATATCTGCTGGGTTTGAAATCGGGGAGTTCTAGGTAAAGCTTCCGGGAAGGTCAGGGTTTGTTAGGTTCTTCTTTCATACACACAGCTCCGTTCCCCCACTGAGAGGAGGGGGTGGTGGGAGTCGCTGGGAGGGGCCTTGAGACCCAGCTCACAGGACTCTGTCTCTGCGTCTCTGCATCGCTGGGAGATGGGCTGGGATGAGGCCCGGGCTGTGCTGCCCACAGAGGTTGTCCTGGGCAGGGCCCCTGTCTGTGGAGGCCCTCCTCCTGCCAGCTTCCCTGACTTGTCCTCAGAATCCCGGCACCCTGGTGTCTGGGGACACCTCCTCCAGTGGCCCGCTGCAAGCAGAGGATTTCTTTGAAATCTCTTGTTTTATCTTCAAAACTCACGCAAGTTGGGCATTGTGCTCCCTAACGACTGAGTGGCTGTTGTCAGCATAGAAACCAGGCTTGACATGACTTCTGCCCAGACACGCTGGCATCACAGGAGGAGGTGCCATGTCTGTTCCTGTAGCTTCACGAAGTCCTGGCTCCAGTCCAGGACACCCTGCCCCCAGGGAGACACAGCACCCTGACTTTGAGATGCACAGACCAAGGGGGACCAGCCCCTCCCCTGGGTCAGGGGGCTGGGGAACCTGCCAGGAGGCAGGGACCTGAGGACCCTGTGCCCGGCTCAGGATGGGCCAAGCCTCTCTCAGTTGAGGCTTCACCTGTTCCTTCACTTTCCTTACCTTTCTGTTGCACAGATGCTCACCGAGCGCCTGAGAGTGGGGTGGCTGAGTGAGGCCTTTTGGCTGCTCCTTTTAGACTGGAGCTAACATTAGAAGCCCCCAGGAGCTTGTAAGAGATTCAGGTGTTCAGCTTCCACTCCTGGAATTCTGGTCTCCAGGTCTGGAGTTGGACTGGGAATCCAGATTTTTAACCAACTTTTCAGTCAGTTTAGCTGCAGCACAGATCAATTCAGTCCTTCCTCGGTAGATGTGGACAGCTGGCTCTTTCTGGCTACTTCCCAGGATAGGCAGCTAACTCCCTGCCTTCTGATGGGCCCACTCCTGCAAGTTTCCAGCAGGGTCAAGGCTCAGTTAATCTTGGATGGAGGTGGGCAGGTGGCTGGCTGGCTGGATGATGGACGGACGGATGGATGGATGAATGGGAGATGGATGGAGAGATGGATGGATGAGAGGATGAAAGGGCGGATGGACGGACAATAGACAGTTATGGATGGATGGATGGATGGATGAGAGGATGAAAGGGTGGATGGACGGACAATAGACAGTTACGGATGGGTGGACAGATGGGTGGACAGTGAAGGGATGGCAGTCTGCAACACTAGCATCTTAGAAGAAGGCTCCAAATTGCATGTGGGTGTTTGCCTTTTCTCCTTAAACCAGTGGAAATGGGGTAAGCAGAAAGAGCAGTGAGGGGCAGAGGAGTGGAGTGAAGACAGGAGGGGACGGGGGGCTGGTGCCCCAAACCTCTCTGCCCATGTGCCCAGGCTTTCAGTCTAAAGCCAGGGTGAGACAGGGATCTGTGGGCCTGCCTCCAAGCCCAGCAGAGGAAGGAAGTGGTGACAGAACAAAGGGACAAACCTAACCTTTGGGTCCTGCTGAGCAGCCAGCTCTCCCTGGCCAGGGGCGGGGACCTTAAAGGAGCCCTCCAGATAGCAAAGGGAACAGCACATGCAAAGGCGCAGAGGCAAGTGGAAGAATGGGCTGGGGCTGGGGCTGGGGCGGCCCGTGTGTGAGGACCCAGCTTGAGGGCCAGGTGCTAAAATCTCTTGCTTTCAGATGGACTTGGCCAAGGCAGCGCCAGGCCACAGCCCAGTCCTAGTGTAGGTGACCTCTCCCCACAGCCTCCCTCCTGTGGAGGCCCAGGTGGATCCACAGTGGGCAGAGGATACTGGAGGTGGGAAGAGCCGGTCAGACAGGAAGGGGTTTGGCCAGGGGT
>NW_016107521.1:1983979-2013264 GCF_001604975.1 Cebus imitator | reverse complement strand
AAAAAAAAAAAAAAAAAGAAAAGGAGCTTGATGTCCTGATAAAGCAGTAATTACATTTCAGACACTTGAGCTCCAGGCAGCCATCAGTTAAATAAGCAGTGTGTTCAGCTGCAAGGAAGAATTGTGGGTACTGGCACGATGGCCACGTAGCTAACAGGCAAGCAGATTCATTCATTCAGTGAGCAGACGCCTACAGGACTCCTATGAGCCGTCCTGCGCACGGTATGGGGATGCAGCTACAAACAAGGTCCTGCCCCTGGGGGTTCACAGCCCAGAGTGGAGGCTTCCAACACCATTCACAGCCTCTCCAAGGTAGTTCTTCATCCATCTCCATTATGTTAAGAAAAACAAGACTGGGTGCAATGGCTCATGCCTGTAATCCCAACACTTTAGGAGGCCAAAGTGGGAGGATCGCTTGAGGCCAGGAGTTTGAGACCAGCCTGGGCAACATAGTGAGACCCTTTCTTTACAAAACATTTTAGGTGTAGTGTGGTGGTTCATGCCTGTAATCCCAGCACTTTGGGAGGCCAAAGCGGGAGGATCACCCAGGGTCAGTAGTTCAAAACCAGCCTCACCAACATGGCAAAACCCATCTTTACTAAAAATTAGCTGGGCATGGTGTCCCAGCAGGAGGCTGAGGCAGGAGAATCACTTGAACCTGGGAGGCGGAGGTTGCAGTGAGCCAATGTCGTGCCATTGCACTTCAGCCTGGGCAACAGAGCAAGACTCCATCTCAAAAAAAAATTAAAAATTAGCCAGGCATGGTGTCCCATACCTCTAAGTCCCAGCTACTCAGGAGGCTAAAGCAGGAAGATCACTTGAGCCCCAGAGTTCCAAGCTGCTGTGAGCTATAATTGTGCCACTGCACTCCAGCCTGGGCAACAGAGCGAGACCCTGTCTAAAAAAAAAAAGAAGAAAGAAAAAAATATAAAGTGCAAAATGTTAAATTTGTTCAATTTTGTAAAGAACTATCTATCCACAGTTTTGAGAAATGGGTTTTCTAAATCGTGTTAAGCTGTTTTAAAAATCATAGTGACTGACACAAATGGTAGTTGGGATCTTTGTGTATTTTAAGTGCCCTCCCTTCGTGAAATTTAAAGTTACCTGTGTTTTTTCCAAAATCTCCTGACCGTGAGACCCTGAGGCCTGAGTCCGGCCCCTGGGTGGTCCATTCTCCTCCCAGGATCCTGGGTCCCCCCTCGTCATCCTCATGTCACAGGCCACATCCCAGCCCAGCCTTTGCCACACTGGGACTCCAGCTCCCACAAAGATTCTGGTTAGGACAGCAGCAACCTCTGCCACATGACATGGCGTCTCCAGGCCAGTGAAAATGTTCTCAGTTCAGCATCCTTAAAAATCCAAGCCAGGCCGGGCACAGTGGCTCACTCCTGGAATCCCAGCACTTTGGGAGGCTGAGGTGGGCAAATCACCTGAGGTCAGGAGTTTGAGACCGGCCTGACCAACATGGTGAAACCCCATCTCCACTAAAAATATAAAAATTAGCCAGGTGTGGTGGCACACACCTGTTATCCCAGCTACTCAGGAGGCTGAGGCAGGAGAATAATTGCTTGAACCCAAAAGGCAGAGGTTGCAGTGAGCTGAAATCACACCACTGCACTCCAGCCTGGGCGACAGGACAAGACTCTGTCAAAAAAAAAAAAAAAAAAAAAAAGGGCCGGGCGCGGTGGCTCAAGCCTGTAATCCCAGCACTTTGGGAGGCCGAGGCGGGTGGATCACGAGGTCAAGAGATCGAGACCATCCTGGTCAACACGGTGAAACCCCGTCTCTACTAAAAATACAAAAAATTAGCTGGGCATGGTGGTGCGTGCCTGTAATCCCAGCTACTCAGGAGGCTGAGGCAGGAGAATTGCCTGAACCCAGGAGGCGGAGGTTGCGGTGAGCCGAGATCGCGCCATTGCACTCCAGCCTGGGTAACAAGAGCGAAACTCTGTCCCAAAAAAAAAAAAAATCCAGGCCTGTGCCTCCAGTATAGCCATCTTCCCAATGGGCTGATAGGAGAATGTCAGGTTACAGGTCCAGATTCCCGGGCTCCACGCCCGACCTGCTAAATCAGCCCCTCTGCTGAGGTTTTCGTGCCTCTGGTAATGGAGAGCCCACTCCCCCAGGAAATCCACCATCTTTGCACGGTTCCAGCTCTTCCAACATGTGCCCTTTTGCCCAGGGATGGCCCTACAGGCACTGGGAGGTCAGGGCACACCCCTCCACGGTTTCCTCTGTGTGGGCCTTTCCTGGGGGAAAAGGAGGGACTCTGAGGACAGGCCCTAAAGCCCTCTGGCCTCCTCTTGGCAGCAGAGCTCCGTCTTCACCATAAAACCTTTTTCCTCTTTCACTTTTTATTTCATTTATGTATTTATTTTTTTGAGACAGAGTCTCGCTCTGTTGCCCAGGCTGGAGTGTAGTGGTGTGATCTCCACTCACTGCAGCCTCCATCTCCCAGGTTCAAGCAATCCTCCTGCCTTAGCACTCCCGCCAAGTAGTTTGGATTTCAGGCACGTGCTACCATGCCTGACCCATTCTTTTGTATTTTTAGTAGAGATGGGGTTTCTCCATGTTGACCAGACTGGTCTCGAACTCCTGACCGCAGGTGATTCACCCTCCTTGGTCTCCCAGAGTGCTAGGATCACAGGCATGAGTCACTGCATCCAGCCCTCTTTCACTTTTTAACTGAGGTATAATATATGTGCAGTGAAGCTCCTGGATCCCCTTCCTCGTCACAACTCCCATAGAGTAGTTTCTCCTGTTCTTGGACCTCACATAGAGGAAATACGATAGTGTGTGCTCTTTTGTGCTTGGTTTCTTTTACTCAGCATTGTGTCTGTGAGCTGCGTTCATCTGTTGTGTGTAACTGAGGTTTGTTATTTTGCTTTGCTGTACAGGTTCCTACTGTGTGAACAGTCCACAGCTTATCAATTGATCCAACATTTGTTTCCAGTTTTTGCTGTTACAAAGCCTCTCTGCACATTCTTGATTGTGTCTCTTAATGGATGGAAGCACTCATTCGGGCATCTACCTAGGAGCGGAATTGCTGGGCTCTAGTGTTGGCAGTGTTTGACCATGGTGGAAACCACCCGATGGTCTTCCAAAGTAGTTGTACCATTTTACCTCAGCAGAGCGTGGGCGTTCGAGGTGCTCCACACATCACTGACCTCGTCGTTTTTTTTTTTTAACTTTGCTTTTGTTTGTCTTTAAGCATTCAGATGGGTGTGTAGTTGCACGTCATTGTGTTTTTTTGTTTCCGTTGTTTTGTTTTGAGATAGAGTCTTACTCTGTCACCCAGACTAGAGTGCAGTGGCATGATCTCAGCTCACTCTGCAGCCTTCACCTCCTGGGTCCAAGCGATTCTCCTCCCTCAGCCTCCCAAATAGCTGGGATTATAGGTCCACACCACTACGCCTGGCTAATTTTTATATTTTTAGTAGAGACAGGGTTTCACCATGTTGGCCTGGCTGGTCTTGAACTCCTGACCTCAGGTGATCCACACACCTCGGCCTTCCAAAGTGCTGGGTTTACACAGGCTTGAGCCATGGCACCCAGCCACTCATTGTGTTGTAATTTGCCCTTCCCTGATGAGTAATGAGAAAAGTAGCCTTGCTTCAGGTGCTTATTGGCCACTGGGATATTCTCTTTTGTGAAGTGCCTGTTTGAATCTTTTGCTCATTTGAATAAGTGGGTAGTTTGTCTCTTACTGATTTACAGAAGCTTTGAAATATATTCTGTAGCGTCCATTGTCAGGTGCATGTGTTGGGATGATTTTCTCCCAGTCTGTGGCTTGCCTTTTAACTCTCTGAATGGTGTGATTTGATGAACTGAAATTCCTAGTTTTAGTGCCTTATGCACCTTTCCTTTTTTGGGGGAGTGCCTTTTCCATCCTGTTTAAGAGATCTAGACCAACCCCGAGTCTGGACAGGCTAATTGGTGCTGGCCACCGCCAGGGCTAAGTGCTCGGTTTCTGGAGCCTGAGGGTCTGGGTTTGCACTAATTCCTGCCACTCTGATACAAACCTCTTCACCTGTCTGAGCCTCAGTTTCTCCATCTGCAAAATGGAGATGCTGCCTCATGGCGCCATTGGGAACACGAATGAGCTGACACATGTGAGATCTTGGTCAGTCTCCATGGTGGGGGTTTACTTTTCACTGTTCAAAGCCTGATCCTGACTCTTGCAGATTCAGGATTTTCCCCTAAAAGGACATGTGGTCAGCTGCTTCCTACAGTCAGGCCATGGCTTCCCCTTCCCCTGGGCATTTGGCAGAAACACCGACCCCCTGCTCTCCAGCCTCATCCTGATTCTTTTTTTTTTTTAAGACCAAGTCTCACTCTTGCCCAGGCTGGAGTGTAGTGGCGCGATCGCAGCTCACTGCAACCTCCACTTCCCAGGTTCAAGTGATTCTCCTGCCTCAGCCTCCCAAGTAGCTGGGATTATAGGCCCCCACCACCATGCCCAGCTAATTTTTATATTTTTAATAGAGATGGGGGTTTGCCATGTCCACCAAGCTGGTCTCAAACTCCTGACTCCAGGTGATTCACCCACCTCGGCCTCCCAAAGTGCTGGGATTACGGCGTGAGCCACCGCACCCGGCCTCCCAGCTGGATTCTTGGTCCGGTGGCTCCAGGGAATCTGCCTCAAGCCGCCAGCGCCCCAGGTGTGTAGTGTCTAGCTAGCAGTTGGATCCAACTGCTCATCTGACAGAGGAAGGCACAGGCCTGAGAGGGAGCGGGGCTGCTCAGAGACTGAGGCGCAGTCTCTCCACAACCTGTGTGCCCTCCCTCCAGCCTCACCTCTGTGCCCTGCCCCTGCCCTGCACAGAGTGTAAGCAGCGCCCCCTTGCTGTGTTACAGTGGGGACACCCTACTACATGTCGCCAGAGAGGATCCATGAGAATGGCTACAACTTCAAGTCCGACATCTGGTCCCTGGGCTGTCTGCTGTATGAGGTGAGTCTCTGCCCGTGGCTCAGCAGCATTTGGTGGGACATGCGTTGGTGGGGGGACAGTTAGGGCAGGGCTCAGGGTCGGAACCCGGACTGTCATAGTCACCTGAGACATCAGTACCACCAGGGCCCTGTCCTTCACCCTCCCCAGCCCCACATGGGGCCTGGTTTGCAGGGCCAGGCTGGTAGAGGTTATTAGGGGTTGGACAGCAGTGGGCGGGGTCCAGGAAGGAAGACAGAGGGAGCACAGGCCGGGCATCTGATCCCTAGCTGCCCCTGTCCGGGTCGCCCAGGAAACCACATAACACACTGGAGATTGTGTTCATTGTTTATTATGGGTCAGGACCCGTGCACCAGGGTCAGGAGAGGACTCAGACCTGCCTCAGGCCCCTGAATCGCTCTCCACTGACAGGTGGCCACCCGTCCGGGTCCAGCAATGTGGGTTTCCCCAAAGACCACACCTCTCCCCTGAGCCGGGAAGTGGAGCTAGGAGGGGGCCACTTCCAGACCTGCTAGCCTGCCTGGAACCCACACACTGAAAGAACCTGTCTCAGCTGCTGTGGCCAGTGAGAGTCCACAGCTCGGAACAGTGTGTCCAGGGCCTGCCTCCAGTGCTAGGCAGTTGTCCACAGAGCCTGACGGCTGGGCCCGCTCATGGACCATTCGAGTCTGAGGCCTGACCTCGCAGCCCTTGCACATGAACTTGAGGGATACGCTGCGGTCGCTGGACCACGTGGGGCCCATGGCAGCTCACATGGCCAGGGTCTTGTGGCCAGGGTCTTTTGGTGATGAGATTTCCCCTCCCCACATTACAGATTGGGACTATGACATCAAAACCCTGATCCGTTTGCAGGGTTTACACTTCACTGCATCTTTTTTTTTTTTTTTTTGAGACAGTTTTACTCTGTCGCCCAGGCTGGAGTGCAGTGGTGTGATCTCGGCTCACTGCAACCTCCGCCTCCCAGGTTCAAGCAATTCTTCTGCCTCAGCCTCCCAAGTAGCTGGGACTATAGGCACCCGCCACCCTACCTGGCTAATTTTTTATTTTTTGGTAGAGACAGGGTTTCCCCATGTCAGCCAGGCTGGCAGCATCTTTCTTTATAAGCCAGTGACCTGCTATTTATTTTAAGAACACATATTTCATTTTAAAAGACTGGCTGGAGGTGTGATCCTTGTGGAACTAGTGCTTAGGACCCCCTCTCCTGGTGCTCAGCAGATGTGGGTGACCCAGAGCATCCTCTCGAGGGTCTGTGGGTGAGTCTGGCCGTGACAGAGCTGGGAAGCAGGCTGAGTGCTCTCCCCAGGACTCCACAGGGCATCGGTTGCAGGAGGAGCTCTTTGAAAGAGCACCTAGCTGGAGCAGCCATGGAGAGTGTCTGCCGTGGATGGCAGAGTGCTCCCCAGGTGGAAGGGGGATGAGCCTTTTGTCCTCCCTGCCTCCCTCTCTCTCCACAGCCCGGCTCCTGGGTGGGTTGGGTGGTGATCGTTGAGCAGGGTGTGTGAGTGAGCTTAGGAGATGGCAGTGGATGCAGGAGGGAATTTGGAGGGAAGTGTCTTTAGCCACAGGAGAAAGGAGGTGAAAGTCCAAACTCTTCTGAGAGGCGACAGGAAAGAAACCTGCTGGCCTGGAGGGCCCGTGTACCTGCACATTCCGAGGAGCCCTGGGGAGGGTGCGTGCTTTTTATTTTACAGAGAAAACATTAAGTCCAGGTGGGCAGAGCCCCTGGTGAGGAGAGCCACTGTGCCTCAGGGTTTGTCACCCAGGAGTCATGAGTTCAGGTCTCTCTGGGACTCCTCTAAATCCAGGCACTTATGCGGGTGACCACTCTGGCCACCAAGGTCACTTGAGGCCAGCAATAGAGCCACGCCCATGCCACCTGCTAACTCGGCTCTCCCTAGGCCGAACTCCAAGGTCACCGCCCTGCCCCTACCTGCCTTAGGGTCTGAGGAGGGGATGCAGACCCACCTGGAAGTGGGCATCGTCCACCCAGTGTCAGATCCTGAGGGGCAGAGACAGGTGTTACGGGTCTCCCAAGGCCCGGGCAAATGCCCTCAGCATAGTGGACAGTTGGGGAACACGATTTTGAATTACAGCATGTATCTGTGTGTAGGCAACTCACTTGCAACAACTCACTTCCATCCAAATCCCAGCTCCATGGCTCCCCTACAGAAGGATCCGGGCAAGTCAGCCCCACCCCAGTGGGCTCCAGGTGTCCCATGTAGAGAATGAGACCCCAGCCTGCCTTGTCATAGTGAGGAGTGAATGAGGCCCTGGGGGTGAGGCGCCCGAGTCCGAGAAGGCCCTCGGGCCTGTCCAGCAGCTGCAGGCTGAGCATGGGCACTTCTGCCTGCCCCTGGCATGAGACTCCTGCAGCTTGTCACATTTCCCTCTTTGCTTTGGCCAGCGGGAAGCCAAAGTGCAGCTGAGCCTCAGTCCTGGAGCTGGACTCTGGCTTCCCGCTGGCTTCGTCCTCCTCTCCTCATGCGTCTCGACCCTGGGCCAGAGGGATTTTCGTTTAACATTCTGCTTTGGATTCTTGTCAGCTGCTTCCTGTCCCCCATGAACCACGGGGGTCTCCACACATAAACACGCACAGCACATAAACACACATAGGCTGGCCAGGCTGACTGAGCTGTGCCCACCTCCCCTGGGTCTGGGGCAGGGCTGGGGCCTGGAGGCAGGCAGCTGGCCCCCTCTGCCTCTGCCAGGCCCTCCACTTGAGAGCCAGCCCTGCGGTTCCCAGCCCCATTCCCTGCTCGAGCCTGTGTCTCAGCTCTGCAGAGACAGACGCAGCGCAGCCTGTGCCAGGCCTCATCGGACTCTGGGTCAGGCAGTCCTCCTCTGAGTCCTCATTTCTGGGCACCTAAATGAATCTCATGAGGCAGCATCCACCTTCCTGGCACCCTGGCATTGAGGCTCAGGTTCTGCCGAGCTGACTCAATTGTTGGAGTGAGTGGGGCTGTGCGGCTTGCAGCCAGGTGGGCGGGTACTGCTCGCAGGGGTGTGGGGGCAGGGGGACAGATTGAAGCCTGGGGGCACCAATCAGCAGCAGGAAGTGAATGAAACACAGCAGTTTGGCACCCTCAGGGATGGCCTGCGCTGATCTAAACCGAGCAGCCCTAGCCTCCCACAGCAGCAGGCTGGTGTGGCTACCCATGGCTGGCCCCTCCAAGGGTGACAGAGCAGAGGCTCTGTGTCAGGTGACCCCCTCCCCACTCCTGCACCACGAAAGGGGAAGGTGAAGCAGCGTTTTACCAGCAGACAGGGAGGGGAGCCACATCTGAGCCCGGGACTGTGTAATTGGCAAGAGGCCTCCCACAGGCACGCCCGGAGTCTCCCACCCCATAGCCTGTGGTGTCTTCCAGGGGCACCAGCCTGAAGAGCTGTGACAAAGCCCTCCCACCTTCTCCGAACTACGGCTGAGGATCCCACACAGGGCACATACCCAGGTCACCTGGGCTCCAGTGACAAACACAGCGGGTGAAAACCTGCCCTTCCCGGAGCCCCAGCATGGTGCCAGAAGGCTCAGAAGCCCCTGTGCCTGTCCCCTGTGGCTGCAGTAACAGATGCCACCATGCTGATGGCTTCAAGCAACATAAGTTTACTCTCTTAGAGCTCTTGGATTCTGGAGGCCAGAAGTCAAAATCAGTCTTGTTGGGCTGAGCCAAGGTGTCAGCAGGCAGGCCCTTCTGGAGATTCTGGGGGCAAATCTGTTTCCTTATGTTTCCATGGAAAATGGAGAAGCCACCGCAGTCCTCGGCCCCCTCTTCGCATCACCACAGCCTCTGGTGTGCATCAGCCTGGCTCCTTCCCCTCTTCTGTGCCTCCTCCCTCAGGCTCCATCTCACAAGGGCTTTTGTGGCTACGCTGGGGGCCCACCTGGATAATCCCCGCATCTCAGGAGCCAAAATTTCATCACACCTACAAAAATCCTCTTTGCTCTATAAGGTGTCATTTACAGGTCCCAAAAATTTGGGGCTGGACGTGTTTGGGGCCCGTCACTGAGTCCCCTATACCCTCTCCCCGACCTGGGCATCCAGCTATTACCAAGGACCGCCTGTGGCACCTGAGTTGCTGGCGCTGACCGCAGCTGGTGAGAGCCACCACAAAGCCCCGCAGCTGGCCCTCGGGTGGGGCCCCAGCAGAGTGCCTTCAAGAGGCTGGAATGAGAGCATTGGCCCTCGGGTAGGGCCCCAGCGGAGTGTCTTGAAGAGGCTGGAATGAGAGCACTGGCCCTCGGGTAGGGCCCCAGCGGAGTGTCTTGAAGAGGCTGGAATGAGAGCACTGGCCGAACATAAGAGTAAATCACAAGACTCGCAGGCCAGGCGGTGGGGAGCCCCCAGTGGGAGCTGGGAGCAGAGATGCCCACACTTGGGATATTGGAAGGCCAGGCTGTTTTCATTACCCAGATGCCCATGGAGGTGCCCAGCAGGCTGCCTGCTCTGCAGGATTGATTTATCTACGTGGGAGCTCAGCTCCAAGCATGGAGCTGGAGGAGTTGGCTCATTCAGCGCCAGTCCCAGGATCCTCATGGGGGGCCTTGTCGCAGCAGCCTTGAGGGGCCCTACTGGGACTGAGACCCAGCAAGACAGCAGACTCAAGAGGAAGATGGCGGCGCCTTGGCCGGGATGCTGCTTTGGAATCCTGCTCAGACGGCAGAGTGGCCTGGACACCCCTCCCAGGTGGAGGAGCAGGGCTGCAGACCTCCTGGCCTCTGGTCACCCTTCAGTCCAGGATATGCTCGAGAGAGACTGGGTGATGGGTGTCTCAAGCCCTCACAGGCAGGAGTCAGATCACCCTTGGCCCTCTGACAGCTCGGATCACACACCAGCTTCTCTGAGCCCTCCCAGTGGGGAGCTGGGGCCCACCCGCCCCCTTTTCCTCAGCTGTGTGTCACCCTGATAACACCAGGAAGAAGAGTGGCATCTGAGGAGCAGCGCTGAGAGCCGTGGCTCCGGCAGTTCTAACGAGGACCCAGACAGTGATTCCTTTCCGTTTTGACCAGTTAGAGGCTGGGTGGTCACTGGTACAAGGGGATCTCGCCATCCAGGGTAATCGTTCTAATCCCCACAGCCCAGAGGTTCCTTCACAGCCTGTCGCCCTGATGAGGGTGGAAGGCCTGTAGCCGGCAGCGGAGGGGGGAGAGGCTGGGGCAGACGGAGGCGGCCTGTTCTGGGGAAGGCCAAGAGGGGTCCTCTGGCATAGCTCAGTGCTGACCCCGTTCAAAAGCCTTTTCTGAAGTGACAGGGGGAAAGTGCTGGGAAGAGCAGAGACATGATCTGAAGGAGATGCCAGCTTGGGGGCTAAATGTTTCCCTCAGTTTTCTGGGGCCTTTGGAGTTCCAAGCAGCAAGGTTTACAAAACTCGGATCAAACGGGCTTGATCTGAAGTTGAAGGTTGCCGATTCCTTTCCCCGGTCAGACACATGAAAAACTAGGGCCTACATTCATGGGACCAACACGCGAACTATCCCTTCTCCTCTGCACAGTGACTGTCCAGGAAAATCCAACACAATCCTCCAGCCACAGCTCGGGTGGTCACAGCCCCACTGGTGGTGCCGCCTCCATGTGCCAGCACAAGCCTGGCCACAGGCCTGCAAGTGGAAACATTTTACAGAAGAGGAAACGAAGTCTAGGCACACGAGTGCAGAGCTGTGGCTGGCTGTGGAGCCAGGCGCCTCCCTCCCACCCTAAAGCTTCCCTGAAACACGCTGCTGAGCCGAGGCCGCCTCCCTCCCCTGAACCCTCTACTCGCCCTGCCCTGGGATCTCCTGCGCTGGGATCCCCTGCCCTGGGATCGGCAGCTGGCTTCCACAGGCGGCAGCTCTGCAAGGAGCTGGCAAGAACCAGCACGGTGAAATGCTGCACCCTTCTCAGCCCGCCCTCCCCACGTCAGTCCATAGGTGAGGAACGTGCCCTGAATGTACAGTGCACAGACAACCCTCCCCACGGGCATCTTTGAAAGCGCTTTTTATGGAAATAAGACTGTGCACTCAGAAACCTGCCACTTGGAGCCTGGGTCCCTCGGGCTGAGGTGGGAGCGAGGCGGGGATTCGCGTGCAGCATCCAGCTGCCCCTCTTCATTGCCTTTTAAGTTTTGTCACCGAAACCCCGGTGCCCACTTAATTCAGTGATGGAAGCAGGATGGCAGTGCTAGGCCTGCTCCTCTGTTGAACCCCCGTGTGATCAGCAATTCAGGGGAGAAGTCCTGCTGGACTCCTTGTGGTTGGGACCTGAGAGCCCATGCCCTGATCTGGAGCAGCCGCCTCTCCAGTCCTTCTGAGCCACGAGGCCAAAAGCTCATCTTCGTTGTCTCCCTCCCTTGCAGATGGCAGCCCTCCAGAGCCCCTTCTATGGAGATAAGATGAATCTCTTCTCCCTGTGCCAGAAGATCGAGCAGTGTGACTACCCGCCCCTCCCCGGGGAGCACTACTCCGAGAAGGTGAGTTTGCAGGAGCCAGAGGCCTCGTCAGCTCCGGCGGCCACCAAGGCTCATGAGGGCCACTCCAAAGCATCGCAGCTGAGGTCAGGCTTATTTTACATGGTACAGAAAGGGCACTTTCTGGAAAAGTGACTTGGAGAGGGGAAAGTAGGTGATTGCACTGAAGAAGGGGTTTCACCATGCGGCTCCGGTGTAGGACCCCCAGGCAAGAACCACTAGGATGTGGCCCTTGGCACACCTCCACCTGTTCAGCTCCCAGCTTGGTGCTCCAGGAGGCCCACTGCTGCAGGTCCCCAGGACGGGGTCTGTGCAGCGCCAGACATGGAACAGATGCAGGGGCAGGATGTAGCTAGCAGGCCTGGCATCCCCATACTGCCGATGGTCGCCACAGCGCCCATGGCAGGGAGACTGGTCAGTTTCCTCCTTATAGTAACAGACTTAAGCCACACCCTGGGCTTCTACTGTCAACATTTTACACTGGCTGCAGGGGCCATGGACACAGGCTCTGATGGGTCTGGCGTGGGGCTGTGCCAGTTACTAGGAACGTGCAGATATCTTCGTTGGCTCCAACACCTTGAAGATAGGACTAAACATTTTTGGTGAATAATCGTGAGGAAGATAGGTTTCCTGGCATAGTAGGGTCAAAAGTATAGACACGCGTTCACACGCTGCCTGCACTGTTCCTAGGTGAGTCACCTAACTGTCCTGAGTCTGTTTCTTCATTTATACAACGGGGATAATAATAAACCTTCCACACAGGATCAGCGTAAGGATTAGGGTAGGCACCAGGCTAACACTGCCACCACCATCGAAAGTGGCCAGTGGACAGGGCCTGGCCCAGTCAGTGCTCACTAAATGTCATGTGACCCTTACTTCTATTCAAGGTCAGTGCTAGTGGGTGAGTCTGGGGCCTCCCTGGGCCCACCCATAGGACCACAGACCATCACCTCACGATAATAACAGCTCATGTTCAGACTTCCTGAGTTGAATCTTCCCGACCCGTTTACCAATAAGGAAACAGACACGGGCGATTTAAAGACAGTGAGGCAGGATCGGAACCCAGACGCCCAGCCAGAGCCCTCCTGCTACTTGATGGCATGTCTCTTTGGTGGCCCATTAACTAGCTGGGGTGAGGCTCTGGAAGGAACACCCTTGCCCTGGCCAAGCTGCACGGGACAGGTCCCACGTGTTCTGCCCGTGTCCAGGCAGGAGGCTCCTCGCGGGGAACCTGCGCTCAATGGCGTCGCGGACGCCAGGGCTAGAGCACGAGTGTCTGGGGCGCTGCACGAGGCCCTTCCTCTCCTGGCTTCACCTTTGGAGGAAGTATTTATGCTCCCCAGTGGGAGGAAAAACAAGTTGCATCTCTTTACAAAGTTAAGAGCTGCCATTTGCTTTTTCCTTTCTCATCTTCTGAATCTGGACTTGTGTACGATTCAGAAGCATGAAGCCGTGCAACTGGAGCAGATCACAGCCCTGTGCTTTGGTCAGTCTATAAACAGGAACTGTCCTCTCTGCTTCAGTAATGAGGCTGAAATGAACACTGAAGCCCCCTGTTCCAAGTCAGCCCTTTCCTGGCCACGAGCCCCTGCTCCGCACAGCACCAGCTCTCACCAGGCCTGTGCAGCATTTCTGGGCCCCGTGCTTGGGGGTGAGAGGTGGTGCTCAGGAGCCCGGGGACACACCCCATTTTTAGTTACATTGCTACTTAGAAATGAAAATAACCTATGTTACTGTTTCTCTTGAATTCTAAATATTTCAAACATGCACTTACTGCTAACTGTGCATCTAGTTCATCCGTTAGTGCAGGTCACAGACTCTTCACCTGAATCTGGTTTTCTGGGATTTTAATCTGTCAGAGGCTAACCACAGGTACCTTCCCCCGAATAGTGTAAGGTTCAGAAAACAGCTGTCTGGTCCATAGGCCACCTCAGACTCCAGGGGCGGCCCAGCAGGCTGCAGGCCCCGCTGTCACCTGGGCTTCTCCGCTGTAAGGCATGCGTACAGGTTGGAGGGGATGGCCTAAGGCTCTGCGGCCCAGAGAAAATGCCCCATCACCTCAGGAGCCTGTCCACAGGAAGCTCAGGCCCCACCCCTCAGCCTAAGGAGCCTGTACGGCACTAGCCCCTGGGCCTCCAGAATGTCCCTTGGGCCCTCCCCAGACTGAGCGTGGCCTCTGAGACCACCAGAGCCCCCTCTGGTTCAGGACCTCCTGGCTTCCTGCTGCCGCCACAGCTTGTGGGACTGGCCACCCCTCTAGCAGCAGGTATTTAAATGAAAACCAATGGTGGTGAGCCGTGATGCAAGTTAAGAAGATGTAGGCATTTTAAGGTCATTATTTTAATTACCATTAAAATAATTGGCACTCTGGATATCATAAGAACTGAGCTGATCAGAGGCACAGGGTGCCCCTCCCCCACCTCGGGGCGGGAACAGCCTTCAGTGTCTGTATAATTAAAAGCTCCATCTTTCATGAGCACAATAAAAGGGCCGGGGGTGGGCATGCTGCAGCCCTTCTGCATGTTAATGCATTTATTATGATCAATAAGCCCTTTCCTTGAGTTTTGTCCTCTGGTTTGGGCATCTGCGTGAGTGACAGCAGACAGACACACACACACACACATTTTCCCAGGAGAGAGAGAGAGAGAGAGAGAGACACACACACACACACACACACAAAATTTGCCCAATGGTCTTAAGGTCTCAAAGTGCAGCCTTTGGGGCTAGACAGGCCCAGGAGGGGTCCTGGCTATCCCTTGGGAGCCTCGCGGCTGCACGCCCCTTACCTGCCCCCACTAAACACTGTTCTTCAGCTCTGCGGGGGACAACAGGACCGTCTAGTTGCTCTGAGGATCAAGTGCCTTCATGCAGACAGATTGCGGAGCGCGGAGCCTCAGTAAGGCTGCTTTCTTGAGAATAACCCACCATTCTCTCCCCTGCAGTTACGAGAACTGGTCAGCATGTGCATCTACCCTGACCCCGACCAGAGACCTGACATCGGATACGTGCACCAGGTGGCCAAGCAGATGCACGTCTGGATGTCCAGCACCTGAGCGTGGACGCACCGTGCCTTACCACTTTGCCTTACCTGAGTCGTCTTCTCTTCAAGTGGCCACCTGGTAGCCTAGAACAGCCAAGGTTCAGCAGGTTCCCCAAAAGGCTGCCCAGCCTTACAGCAAATGCTGAAGGCAGAGCAGCTGAGGGAGGCGCGCTGGCCACACATCACTGATGGTCAAATTCCAAAGTCCTTTCTTTCTTCTGTCGTGGACAATCGCAGCTGGGTTAACAGGGGCAGTGGTTCAGTGAGCCACGGCAGCCCTGGATCTGGATTGTACTGTGAATCTTTCGGGTAATTCCTCCAGTGACCTGTCAAGGTTGATGCTAACAGGAGACTTGCAGGAGACCGTGTGATTTGTGTAGTGAGCCTTTGAAAATGGTTAGTACCAAGTTCAGTTTAGCTCTTAGTATCTTTTCAAACAATCAGGCTGTGTGCTTAATTTACTCTGTTGTAAAGGGATAAAGTAGAAATCATTTTTTTTCCGTGGAGTGGAGATTCTGTTATTTTTATCTACGTTTTATGGCTTGGTGAGTGACGATGCGAAGAGCCCTGCATCTGGCCGGAGCGTCACATGACAAATGGCATCGAGAAGCGAGAGCATCTTCCTGGCAGCCAGGCTGGGCCATCTCCTCCTGGACGCCTGCTGTGTACCAGGCACTTTGTCACCTCCCTGAATGCTGGCCCAGCATTTCATGATCAGTGTTATGCATTTTCCTCCACGGGTAGGAAGCATGGATAGAGAAAACCTAAGGGTTGTCCTTGACAAATTCTGGTTCTGCAACTTCCTAGTGTGACTAGGCTTGGGCAAGTTTCTTGGCCGTTCTGAGCCTCAGTGTCCTCGTCTGTACAATGAGATTAACAGTATCTATCTATCTACCTTCGGGGTTGCTGACAGAATTTGAAAGAAAATATGCACGTTAGCTAGCACAAAGTAGATGATCCAAAAACGGCGGCCACTCACCCCTCACAATGAAGTCCACGGACCACGGAACCGAGAATTCAAGTCCACCTGTGTCATGTGTAGGAAACCAGAAATGTGTTCCTTATTTCTTGTTCCCAAACAGGATTAACTGTGAAGACTAATTTATAAATGTGAACCTAAGAAAACTCGAGCTCTGAAGGAAATCATTTGAATTTTGTTTTTGTACACAAAGCTAACCTTCCAGTGGTCTGAGCTGTTGTCACTGACCTGATGACAGTCTGGCCCTCCAGACGAGCAGTGCTGGCGTCGTGCAGGTGACTCCTGACACCTGCTGCCTGCAGGCGTTTGCTGACCAGGCCTTTCCTGAAGGAAACACCCAGGGCCAGGCGGCTGCTGTTTCCACGCATGGACTCAGTTCTGCTGTAACACTGTCGGTCTGACCGTCTCTCCACATGCAGCCTTTCCTCTGTACTTGTTCTCCATCGTTGAAATAAAACAGGGTGACTGGGAGTTACTTATAACTCGTGAATGATTTTAAAACGGCTTTGGCGATTTTGCTCTTAAACCAGTAGATCCAAAGTGTCCACAGCACGATTTCTTGAGGAACCTTGAAAAACACAAGTTCCCAGGCCCCAGACATTCACTAATCCCAGGATTTAAGTTCCCCAAATAATTTTGATACTTATCAGCCAAGTTTCTGCCCTCAGTAATTCCACTGTTCTCCCCAGCCTGCTCCTGGCAGCTCTCACACAGGAGCTGGCCCGAGAGCAGATTCACCCTGGAATGTTCTCTCCAGGGAGAATCAAGTCCCTACCTCCTGCCTAGTGCTTACCACTGAAGGATTTTCTGATTCCATACACACTTGTTGCCAGTATTGTGCTTCCAGCTCTCTAAGCCCCCACCGTGCCTCCCCGACACTGCCAGCCCCAGCACGCAATGATCCCACTCTGCGCGCCACCCACTTTCCACACTGTGAGAACAGTCTGCCCAATCAGACCCTCTGAAGGTGCACGATCTCAACCACTCTCCAAGCCTGAGTGTTTGTGAAATGATCACGTCCTACTTACTCCAAAACAGTAACCCCAAAACATTCATTTCTGTGAAACCGGCCAAAGTAGGGTCACCCAGCTTCACACAGCCCTAGCGGTGCACCTGCCCAGCTTCTCTTGGTACTCAGAACTGAGCTGGGCTTAAGAACGCAAACTCAGAGGTTCATCTTTGCCATTTCTTTCCTACTTGGCCGCTGAGGTGGAAGGCTGTGCTGCACTTATCACCCCACTTCAAACCAAACCCAGGGCCACCACGAACAAAGACAGCCAGCAAAAGGGGAGGGTATCGACGTTCACCTGAAGCCGCAAGGGAGTCCACTCTGACTTCTGACAGCAGCCGGAACCTGTCTGTCCCCAGGAGGGGCGCATGGCTCCTACACTCTCCTGAGCTGGGGCCAGTGCTCAAGGAGGATCAGCAGCCTTAGCAGCCCCCCACTGCCCCCAAAAATACCACACAGTGCCCAGACCTCAGCTGCCCAATTTGGCTTTCATTTTTTATTGAGTTTCATTCAGCGAACCTGAACGTCTTATGGGGCCTCCAATGCCCGCCATCTTCCAGAACCACAGCTGGCCACCCAGACGCCATTCAAGAAGTGTCCATCGTTTGGACTGTTTCTTCCAGCACCTCAATTTCCAGAGTAGTGACTTTTTCAGTGAGGATTGCAGTGGTCCCTTTCTCACACCTGTACCGCCCAAACCTAGTGAGAGAAAAACAAAAGCACAGAGTTAGGATTCCCCTCAAAGTGCCGGAGGGCAGGACACAGTGAAAACAGACACTCAGGCGAGGCAGTGAGCAGGCTGGACTCCAGTTCTGGCTGTCCCGATCCTAGCTCTGTGATCTTGGGGGATTCCAATTCCTCAGCTCTCAAGTGCTACAAAATGGGAATGCCTAGGAGGCACCTAGTGTGCATTAGAGAAAACAGCCCTCGGCCCCTGGCGGACATGTGACCCCCCCCACCGCAGCATCCCCAGCAGGTGCTGGGAAGCACTTGGTCCCTTAACATCAATCTTCAGCCTCCCCACAGCACCCTTCAGTGACAGCAGGAAGCAAACTCCATCGTTACACAAGAGGACGGCATGGCTGCCCTTCTCATGTGCAGCAACTAGGACGGCTTACTGCTACCTTAGACACGGCACCGACAGCCGGAAGCACAGACAGTACAGAAATACATGCAGCCAGGCTCTAAGCTTGTCATTTCAGACCACTCTCAAGCCTCAAGAAAAGTTAACTGTCCCCTTCAGGGACACCGTGGATTCCCACTAGGACACACCCAACACCTTCTTCCTTGGAGGGAATCTGGCAGAGGTTTCTTTTGAGTACCAGGCAGTCTAGAAGAAACATATTTGGGCTGTGAATTCTCACACTGGGTCAGGAATTAGGATACTGTCAAATGGCAGCACACACCCAACTGTTCCTCTGGTCTATTCCCAGCTGGGATAATATTTTTGTCAAACTGGCAGGAACTACCAGAAGGCCGCTGGCTGTGCCATGACCTTGTGCTCCAGGAGCACCCATCCTCTCCCCTGGGCACATGAGCTAAAAGAGGGAGCAGGAAGCAAAACAAGGAGGGCAACTTCCACACTTCTACATCCGGGTCAGGAGCATGGTCAGCCCACAGTGGCCTTCCTTAATTCTGCCAAGCCTCCCCTAACTCCTACTCTCTTAAAGGATCTAAGCAAAAGTACTTTTAAACAATGTGTCCTCACCCCATTAGTTTCAAGATGTCTCGTTCCTTACACGCTGGAATGTGGTGGCAGCGTGCCATCTTGGAGCCAAAGTCCCATGTGGCCTCTGTATGCCTGACTCATCTGAACCAACCCTCAGTGTCCATGGGAGGCTTGGACACATGAGCCTGCTTCACCACTGTGGTGACAGTGCCCAATTTTGGCCACATGCAGGCAGGCTTCCACTTTAAGTGCCAGTGGACTGCAAGACCACACGGTGGAGGGCTGTGAGCAGAGGAGGCAGCAGGGACTTGCCAGGCAAGGACCCCTGCAGAAAGCACAGGATGCTTACTCAGACCTCTGGCCCTGCCCACACCCTGCCATGCACCCTAGGAAGGGCTCCCTAACTCAGGCAGTGCCCCCATCTTCAGTCACTGGCAGAGAAGACAACAGGGAGATTCCAGGGAGCTTGGACACTTGCTGCCTTTGACCCCAGGACACCAATGGGGAGCAGGCTCCGTGCAGGCTGCTGCACACCCACCACGCACCCAGCACCTTCTGGGTCACCTCCTGACTTCACAAGCAGCCATGGGGCAGTTTTGTTTCTGTTCTTGGGTGTTTGGAGCCTCTCTTTACTGCGGGGCACCCCCGCCCGGGGAATCAGGATGCACCGATGCTGCACTCCCATTAGATGAGGACCCTGCACTGAGCACAGGTTCCCCAGGCAACCACAAATACCCCTCCTCAATGGCCCAAATGTGGCTTTCAGGGTCCTCACCCAGGACCCTGTCCAGCCTGAATGGTGTGACCATTCCCTACCCCATCACCGCTTCACCATGGCCTTGCTCACATCATGCAGCATGCTGCAAGCAACCAGGGCAGCAGGCTATGTGGAGTACTTGGCTCCCACCTACTCGGAGCTCGGCAGAGCCCAGTCCCCCAACACAGCTCTGGGCCTGAAAGGGAGCCCTTCCTCCTAAAGGCCCAGGGACTTTGTGGGCTCATTAGAGGTCATCTGGTTTAGCTCCATTTCAAAGACAGGGAGACTGATTTGCTGGAAGCCACCACGCCAGCCACCAACATTCCCCAACCCCAGTGCCAGAGCTCTCTGGCCCGTGCTGCCCCACTCCAACAAGAGCCCACTGAGTTTCCGCAGGGTTGAATGCAGACCACAGTGAATACCTGCTGGTTCTGAATGTTCCTTTCTTTCCTTGTGAATTACTCCAGACTTGGAGCTGAGTGTGCAGTGGGAGATGAAAGCAAGCCTGCAGAAGGTGACGCTCACTATCCTCTGGGCGAGCCGTGGGGCTGGGTGGGAGCAGTAGTTTATAAATACCCTGTGCTGCACTCAGATGGTTGCAGCCGGAAGCAGCGCTCAGGGAGCCTATCCTGCCTGAGCTGCTTGGGCTCCCAGAAGAGGTAGGAGCCACAGGACGGTCAAGCAGCTGGATGATCATGAGACACTGCAAATGAGCTGCTCCCCTGACACATGACAGCCACCAGGTTTGGAAAACTTCCAGTTCTATTCAGCAGATCAACTAGAACCTCTCCCACCAGTGAGTCTGTGCTGCACCACTGAGCCGAGGGCCTACTCAGCACGTAGCACAGGATAAATGGCACAACTCCCCGTAGCACAGCAGACACACATTAGCTCCCATGGCCACTTCTGGGAGTCTGTTAGCACTGCTGACTTACGCCCAGTTAGGAATCTCGGAGCATTCTGAGGGAAAGTGCTGAGGCTGCCGTGAAAAATGTACCTTCTCACAGAATTCAAGGGATTCTTAAGACACTTGAGAAAGGGCAGCGGATGATCCAAACCTCTCCGCCCCACTTTCCAGCCTAGGGCTCTTTCCTGGGCCACCCTCCACCCCTCCCATCAAATTAAATCATTCTCCTACACCTGACAGCACCCACTGTCATAAAGCAAGTAATGAGCCAAAGTTCTCTGCGGGAGGCTGATTTGGGAACATTGGATGTACTTAACGTGGGAAGAACCAAGAAAACTCCATCCAGATGCCATGGAGATACCAAGCGTGGCCACAAAGCCAGGGGACCCAGAAAGAACTTTGTCTCCTTCACTCACCTGGTCCCCTTCTTGTTGGGCACTGTGTATGGGCGGAGAAAATCCAGCTTGCTCTTGCTGATGACACAGAGATCAATGTTGCTTCCAGAGCCCAGGTCGTTGAAGATGCCGGCGGCAATGGCTTCGCTCACCAGCTTCTTGGCTTCCTCCTCCTGAGAAACAGAACGGCAGCAATGACGTCCACGGCTGAACCAGGGCCTGCTCTGATATCCACAACATGCTTCCACTAGCAGCGGGCGAGACCTCCTGAGAGGTAGGTGTTGCTTTTAATGCCCATTTCACAGATGAGGAAAAGATCTCAAAGTACCTCGATGATGTGCCCAAAGTTCCCAGCCTGGGCCTTAAAACTCTTTATGCACGCACTGCCTCTCCACCACATCGGACAGTCACCACACAGCAGAGCTGGAGGGCTAGTAACTGATCTTGTAAAGGGCCGGGGAGTAAATATTTTAGGCTTTGTGGGCATACAGTCTCTACCACACCCACTCAACTCTGCCATGCTAGCACAAAACAGCCACACACAAATACATCATCAAAGGGGTACAACTGTGATCTAATACAACACTATTAGCAACAGGCAGCGGACTGCAGTTTACTAACTAAGCCCTGATCTAGAACGTCCAACAACAGCTGGAAGTTACTTCCTGGTAACACAATGGGGAAAGTCAGCATTATGGGGCGGGCGGGGAACTAACACCAAAACACAACAGCAGTTCTGGGGAAATGCTGGCAGACCAAGGGCGGGACCTCTTGCCCAAAAGAATCTGTCTCTCCTAAAAGGCCTACAAGTCTACTGAAGTAATTCATTACTTTGAATCACTTTCTCCTTTTCTCTGCCTTTAAGCACAAATCCCCATCCCCAACAGCTACTGGTGAACAGATGGATTCATCCCTTTCTTATCCAAGAAGGCCTATCACATGATAGGTCCTATACTAGGAGCTAGGGCTGCAGAGGTGGATGATGCCCCCAAATCCCTGCCCTCTAGGGGCTCAGAGTCCAGCGGGGGCATCTGACCCAAGCAAGTGCAACGCAGGGTGAGGCTGGCTAAGAGCACGTGAGGAGGAGCTGGGAACGCACTGGTCAGCAGAGCTTCAGGGAGGGCTGAAGGGCAGGCTGCACACGAGGCACTCAGGAAACAGGAGTGAAACAGAAGGGAGGCAGCAAAGGCAATGGCACCGGACCTGGGGAACACCAAGTTCAAGCTCTATACACAACGAGGACAAAAATGAAGCAGGCTCCGTGAAAACAGGGAATCTAACCTGTGCTACGACTCCCTCCCAGTCCACGAGGGCATGACAGTGCACAAACATGCAAGGTGCACTACAGCGCTCATCTAAGCTTGGAGAAACCCAGACTCCAGGCCCAAATTCCAGCCTGAGACCCTCAAAGGGCAGATCCGCTAACCTCAAGTTTTGAGAAGATCTGAACCCACTCGGGACTCCTGCTCCTCTCTGCCTGCCCCACAACAGACTAGTATTCCAGTGACATAAGCGCCCTCTACAGACTCAGAGAAGGACAAAGAAGGTTCTGCTGGAATGGGCTCCTCAGCAAACCAGCAGCTAGGGGTTCCTTTGATATTTATTCCCCAGACTTTTTCACTCCCATGTGACACCTGTGTGGGGCCAATGAGGCCAATTTGTACATATGCAGACCTGTAAGAATACATTCAAACAGGATATGCTAATTAGGAATTCTCTCCTGGAATTCTCAACAGTCTATGGGGCCAGAAGGCTTCCAGAAACCAGTGAAGTCAAAGCCTCTTAGACGAGGGGCTGGCGGCAGCTGCTATCTAGACAGCAAAAGCCAACCACTCATTCAGCAAATTGCAACCTCATTCCAAACTGCCTCCTTTATTAAATGGCCTTAGGTGTGTGTGCACATGGGCACGTGCTGGGAGCACCATACTGGTCCCCCCGTTCCTGGCCTACCACTTCCGCTCCCCACTTCTCTACCGCTTGACTATTTCCCTCCTTTGTTTTTATCCCATCACTGCTGCTGGGGTCTAGAGCCGGCCAACAGTACCTGGCGGACATCACAACCCTGCAGGCAGCACTTAGGACTGCACATTTACATTTTCCAAATGATCTGGGTAGATGGGGAAGGGTGAAGACTTGGGGAAGCAGAAATACACAAATGACATGAGATATGCATTGCTAATGTCAATCGATTCAACTGGGCACAGGATACCAGACTGCTGACAGTGCTATGTAAGATTACGAGTGATCCTCCCTCTACCTTGCAAACAGTCTGTAAGTAAGTAACTGATAAAACTTTAAAATATGCAAATTTTAAAATTATATAGTTTCATTTACTCATAAAATTATCATGTATGCTGTTATTTAAGTATAAATAAAGGCTTTTTTTAAATTAGGGAAATACATCTTTTAAATTCCTTTCCTCCCCACCAATTCTAAGGAAGATCATTCCTAAAGGAAGACAATCGCAAGTCTCTCACTTCCCCCCTCCAATCCCATCCGTGTCTCATATGCATATGGCTGAAGATGTTAGGAGATGGAATGAAACTTACATTTACGGAGCACCTATATGCCCACTAAATCGATCAATCAACATCTGTCAGCACTCTTATGTGCCAAGCACTGAGCTGGGCACTTTGCTGATCATCATGATGTGTACTCCTGCCCCCACCCATCTTTTGATGTTGGTATCGTCAGAAACTCTGGCTGAGAGTCAATGACTTACACAAGGTCAAACAGCTGGTGAACAAAAAATAGGATGACAAGCCCCCAGGCCCCAGAGCCAGAAGGCCACAGCACCACACCAACTCGCAAGTGACCTTCCTTGGGCCGGGGGTTTCTCAGCTAGTCCCTGACTCAAGGCCATGCCATTTGCTCTCCATCATCAAAGAGCCTTAAGACCTGAGCAGATTTAGGAGGATGGTGTTTGCCAGTTTCTCTTTGGGCCAGCCAGCAGCTCCTCTGATGGTCACTCCCATTGGGGGCTGGAGGGCAGTGTTTCCCAAAATACCCAGGACTACCACTTCAAGGGCCTTCTTCATTCTCAACCAAGTTGGGCATCATTTCTACAATGCAACATCAGATCAATATTAAGATCTAAGGTCTTATTTAACATATCCCCCAAACCCTCAAAATGCAAAGAGGATGGAAATGACCAAAGGTTCTACTGTCTACCCACTACTTATACAGTTAATGTCTTTAACAGGTATCTGTAGGGACCTACTATGTTCCAGGAACTGCTTCCATGTTGAATACTGTCTCTGACTACAGTATTTCCATACACAGAATTCTAGACACATATGCAAATATGCTACTGGGCATATTCATACTGTTTTCTTTATAGTGGAATTTCACAATTAAACAACTTTTGTTTTTAACATGTGCTACCAAATATTTAAGAAAACTATCAAGAAAAACCACAAACTAAAGGCACGAGGTGAGGAAAACACCACATTTGTATCTGTCTCTGGCCTACAGGAAGCACAAGAAGCACTGCCTCTTCCCTTCGGATTCATTCTTCATAGGGAAACTGCACTTCCCTTTTCTGGAAGATGCTGAGTGACCTAGGTCCTGGGCGGCATCTGCCTGGGGACAGCGACTACACAGGGGCCTTGACAAGGGCCCTGCAGAGCCCATGACGCCAGGTGATCAGGCCCAGGTGCGATGCTCTCTTCCACAGCAAGGGAGGCATGCTCCCCCAGCCAGCTGCCTATGCATTTACGCCGCGGGTCATAAGGGAAACTCGGTGTGGAGATGGGCCAGTAGGACTTAATCCTCTTTACTAGAAAAATGGCCCTCCGGGCCACCAGCAGCTTCCTTTTGCTTTCAGACGCTAAGCCAAAAGATCACCATGACCCTGATGATGAAACACAACTTGGGGAACCCAGATTCAAGATCATCTGGCAGATGTGGAGGCCGACAGAATGGGTCTGAATCCACAGTCTACCACTTACTGCTGTGCAACCCTGGACAAGTCACTACACCTCTCTAAGTTTACTTTCCTGCTCTGAAATATAATGATAATAAATCCTACCTCGCAGGATTACTAAAAGGTTAGAAATAAAGGCACAGAAAGCACCTGCTATAGTTTCTGGCACACAGCTATTGCTTAATAAATGGTAAATAATTTAATAAAGCAAGCCAGAGGGCTCCTAAAAACACAACTTATCGCCAAGCAGTGACTGCCTATACCAAACCCCAGACCAGGAGAAGGAGGTCCAAACAAACCTGCTGACAAATCTTCACACAGTGCCACAGAGAAGTTCCTGTAATAATTAATAGAAGCAAAAAGCACACTCCCTAAAAGTTCAGAGAATATAAAAGGAACACTTCCTGCTTTATGGCTACAAAGACCAAACTAACTGGGAATATCAGTCCCCCGAGCCACCCCTGCTTCTTAAATGAGATTACAATAAGAGTGATGTACTGTACTACAAGTCAGCTGTGACAAGCAGCACTTTATAGAGCTATCTGTTTGTCTCCATCACTGCATTGCACAATGTGTCCCTGGACTCCAATGTGCAGCTCCATTTACCGCTACATGACAAATGGGCAGCACTTGTAAAAGGCACAAAGAGGTCCACGTCGGCCACGTAATGGTCACCACAGCTGTACCCGAGTGCTTGAGGGGACAAAACAGACCCCCAAGTTCATTAAACTGACCAGTAATGGATCTTTCAAAAAGTGCCTTAGGAATCGTACAGAAAAGGCTAAAATAAATAACTCAGCATGGAAGGCTAATCTGAAATGGTGTTTGATAAATTATTTATAACACGGGCGATTGTCTGCATTTAATATTGGAGCTACTAGTAGCATCTTTAAAAGATGATTTATGTGTTGTAATGCTATTAAACTTTATATTGGCCCACTGCTAGCTATAAAGTCTGCTGAGATTTAGAGAATGAGTTTTAAACTGTCACTGCAACATCATAGGAGATGGAGACTGTATTAAATCTTTACTTTAAACCTGTTACCTAGAGAGTTGCATTTTGTAGACACTCACAAACTGATAGATTACCTCGGCATCCGCTACAGTGCAGGTCCAAAATAGTACTGCCAAGAAACTTTTTCCGCATTATTCCTGTCTGCAGCTACAATCGAATTTCTTTTCTCACTTAAGTGATTTTTAGATGAGGGATGTCACCAGAGAAAAATGTAGCTGTGCCAGCCAATGGGCGCCCTGGACAGTTCAGCATCAAATTAATACACTTTAAATAAACTCTCTTCCTTTGACTGTTCGGCTATGCATTTGAACACTGCTTTACTTACACTGGAGGCAGGCAAAATATTAAACATGCACTTGACTGAAAACCTAGCAGACTGTTTTAGGCACAGCTTTGGAATGTGAAAATTCACATATATGGCAAGTCATTTGACATAACTGATTTGTAACTAAAATTTTTTAAAGACTTTAAAAAGAAATAAATGGTTATTTGCTGGCAAATATATTGTTTATGTAGCTGAGGCACTGGCATAGGGGGCAGAAAACAAAGAAATACTCAGTTCCCCCAGCTCTAAGGGTTTTCAGGGCAGCACACAAGTGCCCCTTGCCTTCTGTGCCACCTCCATGCCAGGAGGAAGGGGTGTGGCTCTCCTGCCTCTGCTGGGAGAAACAAGAATGTGGATAGCATCACAGCTGAACCCTGCTGACTTCCATCCACTTCCCTGTGTGTTGCTCAATCTACATTCCGTTCCGTTAGTTCACAACCATTTGCTCCTTCATTAACTAATAAGGATTTAACTCCCTAAGAATTGAGGCATGGGAGGGCTGGGGAGATGCTGGCCAAAGGATACAAAATCTCAGTTAGAAGGATTAAGTTCAAGAGATCTATTGTACAAAGCAGTAGTTACAGTTAATAACAATGTATTGTATTCTTGAAAACCAGCTAAGAAAGATTTAAGTGTTCTCACCACAAAAAACATCTGAGATAATGCATATGTTACTATATTAGCCTGACTTAGCCATTCCACAATGTACACATATTTCAAAACATCATTTGTATATGATAAACATATACAATTTTTGTCAAGCAAAATAATTTTTTTTTTAAGATGGGGTTTCACCATGTTGGTCAGGCTGGTCTTGAACTCCCAACATCAGGTGATCCGCCCGCCTTGGCCTCCAAAGTGCTTGGATTACAGGCGTGAGACACCACGCCCAGCCGCAAAATAATTTTTTAAAAGAATTAAGGCAATCCAAATGCAGCTTGGAAAATCTTATCTTTTGTCACTCTGATTTGAAACAGCAAAAAATTCCATTGCTCTGATGATCTAGAACAGAACAGATAAAAGTCTGGGTGTGATGAAAATTCTGAACATCAGGGGTCCGCCCTACACCTTCTCCATCTTTGTGTCCCAGGGAACGAGCCTGGTGCTTGGCATGTAGGTCAACAAATGGAAAAAAACGAAACGTTCACTTCAAACACATGCATGGCTCTGCCAATCTCAAAGACTCTGAAATCATGAGAGAGACCCCAACCAAATGGGGTAATTCCAAAACTGCACCAGTCCCAACTGGAGACCATTCAAAGACAAGCGCTTGAGAGGAAGAGGTCTGAACATGATGTGTTTGTTAGGGGCCTGCTGACAGGCTAAGGCTCTGACTATGCCACAGATGCGGGCTGAAGACTCATTAATGGTTGATGGCTGAATACAACGGAAAGAGCTTAAAAAAGTGTTTGAAATGGTCCCCGCAAAAGCAGTCTGCTCCCTGCACTGAGTCACAGATTTGACATATCCCATGTGTAGCCACACATTTTACAGCAGAAAAAGTTGTGGTTTTTTTACCCCCAGACTGGGTTGTGTGACAAGAGCAAAGGTGTCTGAGTTTGGGGTTTGGCCTGAGCTGTCTGGGTGAACACGCCTGTCTGTGAGAACACCTAGGAATTCAGCAGAGCAGAGCTGCAGCTGGTGCTAACCATGCCTAGGGCTGGGAGTGAGCCAGTGACTGATTTTAGGGGTCTGAAGTGGAAATGGGAAGGAGTGTCCACGGAACTGCCAACCAGGTCTGTCCCAGGTCACTGAGTGATGCCTGTCAGAACTCAGCCAAGAAGAGATGTCAGCGGCTGCACAGCCACAATGGGCTGGAAAAGGGTCGCCCAGAATGAGGACAGCGCTGGCCAGCAGGTCACTCTCTGAGCCACACAGTGCCCTGCGAAAGAATGAAAATAATCCCTCCGTCCCAGGAATAAAATGAGAGAAATGACCCCGACACAGAAATTTCACAAACAGTACGGTGAGCGACTCCAAGGGTAGAAGCAACAGCAAGGGTATGAGAGAACCACCACCAGGCACCCGCCACAACCCCAGGTCTCAGCCAAACATGTCATTTACTGAATTCTCAACTGCTGGTACGGATGAGGAAACTGGGGCTCTCAGAAAGATTGGCTGATGCACTCAAAGACACACGGCTGTGTACAAGCAGGAGAGTCAGGGAGGCATGCCAAGCTAGGGCCTGGCACCACCAAAGCCTGTCTTCCTATCCCACCATTAGGAAAATCGGTGGCGGGCAAGTGGTTTTGCTGGAATCTGTGACAGTGAATGGAAGGAAAAATACCTAAGCTTCCAGAGGGAAAAGAACCAAAAGAGACGAGAACATATTGCTTTCCACAAGGAGAAGAAATCAATGTTCACAGCATATGTGTATACAAATATATATTTCCAAGGCTGCACCGAATCAAACGTAATCAGAGGAAAAAAACAAGAAAGCCTGGGTTTCAAGAAAGTGAGAAATATGCTTAGCCATCCTCAAAATGAAAACCTGGTTGCCTCAGATAGTAATAAGATCCTCATCAGATTTCTCTCTCCAAAAACAACGCGGCCAGTGATAACTCTGGCAATAAATTCCTGGAGCCACTGAAAGGGCTATCACTTGAAAACAGAAATGAAGTGAGTCTGTTCCATGGGTCACAACAAAGCAGCAGCCAGCAGTAGAATTTCTCAGGATAAGGAGAGTAAACGATGACAGAAATCCAGTCCTGTCAGAAGCAGAGACTGAAACAAGGGTCTGAGGCCAGCAGAAGAGCCACATTCCCACCTCCAACATCTGAACAGGACATAACCACTGCTAGATGCTAGGCACATGTGGGAAGGCTATCACGGGCACTATGTCATATGGTATGATCCTGCTTCCACAACCTCACAAGGACCAGCCAGGACCAGGCGGAGATCCAAGGAAGTACAGAGAGCCCTTGTTCTAGGAAGTTTAAAGATGGCCACAAATGAGGCAAATTTCAAATGATGCAAAACTCCTACAAAATGGCCAGGTTAGCTTAGCTCAGCAAGCATGCACAAGTGCCCTGCTATGAACACACTGCACACGCTGTGCTGAGCATGGAGACAGGCCTCAACACAGACCCTGCCCATGAGAACTGTAGAGCCCAGAAGGGGAAACAAGGAGATAATCTCGTTACAATGCGGTATGAGCTAGCAAGAGACAGGCCTGACAAAGGAACCACAGATGTACAGGGGTCTCATGGGGTGCAGGTGATGAAGACTGGGCAGGGTCTTGTAATACGAGTAAAAGGTAGCCAAGCCAAAGGGAAGAAGTGTTGGCAGGAGGAGAACCATGGAAATGGGAAGGAGAAAGGTGTGGCTGAGCAGGCAGATCAGTGTGGCTGATTGCCAGAGAGCCTCACAGGCTATACAAGACAGCCCACCCTTTAGGCTAAGAAGTGGGGAGACATGAAACTTTTTAAGTGGAAAATGATGTACAGTCATGCACCACATAAGATTTTGGAAAACAATGGACTGCGTATACAACAGCGGTCCCTAAGATGATCACAAAGCGAAACAATTCCAGGCCAGGTATTAGTGGCTCACACCTGGAACCTGTAACTTTGGGAGGCCATGGTGGGAAAAGTGCTTGAGCCCAGGAGCTGGAGACCAGCCTGGGCAACATAGTGAGATCCCATCTGTACAAAATAAAAAAAAATTAGCCAGATGTGGTGATGTGCACCTGTAGTCCCAGCTACTTGGGAGGCTGAGGCAGGAGGTTACTTTAGCCTGGGAGGTTCAGGTGGCAGTGAGTTGTGATCCTGCCACTGCACTCCAGCCTGGGCAGCAGAGTGAGCCTTGTCTCAAAGAGAGAGTGAGAGAGAGAGAGAGAGAGAGAGAGAGAGAGAGAGAGAGAGAGAGAGAGAGAGAG
>NW_016107521.1:1979732-1983939 GCF_001604975.1 Cebus imitator | reverse complement strand
ATTGCTATCACCTTCTACCTTCCAATGGAGTAATATATGGAGGCAGAAGACAGTGGTACTGATGGCCCTGGCCCTGCAAAGGCCTAAGCCAATGTGTGTGTTTGTGCCTTAGTTTTTAACAAAACATTTAAAGGGTAAAACATGAAAATAAAAAAATGTTAATAGAAAAGAGCTTATAATAGACCAGACATCAGTGATGGCTCATGCCTGTAATCTCAGCACTTTAGGAGGCCAAAGCAGGAGGATCACCTGAGGTCAGGAGTTCAAGATCAGCCTGGTCAACCCCGTCTCTACTAAAAATACAAAAATTAGCCAGGCGTAATTTTTGGCACCTGCAGTCCCAGCTACTCAGGAGGCTAAGGCAGAAGAATCGCTTGAACCCAGGAGGTGGAGGTTGCAGTGGGCTGAGATCGCATCACTGCACTCCAGCCTGGACACACAGACTCCGTCTTAAAAAAAAAAAAAAAAAAAAAAAGTTTTTAACGAAAGAGCTTATAGACAAAGGAAATAAAAATATTTTGTACAGCTGAACAGTGCGCTTGCTTGTGTTTTAAGTGTTACAAGGGTCAAAAAGTTTTTTCAATTTACAAACTTATGAAGGTTACAGTAATTACTGAAGGAAAATTATTTTTGTAAGTTGAGTGTAACCTACGTGTCCAGTGATTATAAAGTCTACAGTAATGCACAGTAACACCCTACGCCCTCATATTCACTCCCCACTCAGTACTCACTGACTCACCCAGAGCAATTTCCAGTTCTGCAGGCTCCATTTGTGGTTAAGCGCCCTAGACAGATGCACCACTTTTTCTCTCTTACACCATATTTTTACTATACCTTTTCTACATTTAGATGTTAGATACACAAATACTTACTGCTGTGTTACAGCCGCTGAAAATATTCAGCACAGTAGCATGCTATACAGGCTTGTAGCCCAGGAGCAATAGGTTGCACTAGATTGCATCCAGCTAGGTTTGTCTAAGTACATTCTACAACGTTCACATGATGATAAAATCACCTAAGGATGCATTTCTCAGACTATGTTCCCATCAATAAGCAACACATTAACTGTAGTTAGACTCGTGCTTTTAGAAATCACAACAGGGAAGCAGTGGGGGAGGAAATGCCAAAGGCAGGAGACCAGAGGTGATGATAATCTTCTCCATCAGAGATGGTGGCGGGACAGCAGGGCCAGGGAGGAGGACCAGCAGCAGGGCAGATGCGGGTGAGGAGGAAGCGGCAGTCAGGTGAAAGTGCAGGACGGAAAGACGTGGAGGGTGCCACCTGGACTCCTAGCCTCAGTCATGGGTGCCGACCTCCCCCCTGAACAAACTCAGCCTTCACACAAAGGCACCAGGAGGAGCTAACTCGGATACTTCTCCACGAGGCCTCCAGGCACGCACAGCATTCGGATAAACTCTGTTACTTAGGTGCGGGGAGGGGGCCTCAAAAGGGCATAAGGAAACTTCTGGGGTCTGGAGCTGATGAATATAGTCACTATATTGACTGTGGTCATGAGGGACAGGGGAGGCAATGCTTGACAGAGGCAAAGAATTTGAGAGAATAAAGATCCAGATATGAATCCAGTCCTGTTACTTACCAGCGGTGTGACCTTAGTGATAAAAAGTCACTCCGAATTTTTAAGTTCCTAATTCCCCATCTGCACAGGAGGACCTAAAACCCCCAGGCACCCAGGATGGTCATGAGGATTATACGAAGTGTCGCACAGGAGAGCTGGGCCGCGGCGCCTGCAGTGCAGGAAATCCATGAGGAATGCCAACTTGACCTGATCCTACCCATCTCCAACGCGCACAAACACGATTACCAAGGCAAAAGACTGACGCTTCCAGAACTACCAATGTGATAGGCAACACAAACTTAGTACTTCTTTGTTTTTTCAATCCCCAGTTAAAAGCAAATCAATGACAGTACCCATCATACTGCAAATGAAATTCAATACACTGCCATAAAACCTGTTCATATGCACATTTTCCATATAGAATTACCACCAATTCAGCGAGAAGTGTAAGTACCACATTTTCACTTATTCTCTTTCACCAAAAACTGTATTCTAAAAAGAGACAGAAAAGGGGGGCAGGCTTCCCATGTGCAGGCTCTGAGCCAAGTACCTGATTCCACACTCGGCCAAACAACGTTTTAAGGTGGCTTGGTTTTTTCCACCCAAGAAAACAAAACCTCCAGTCTCCAAAAATACAAATGATACCATCAAATCTTTAAGTAAATTTAATTTATAAATCACTCAGCTTCTCTTTTTAAAGTACTTTGTCTCTAAAATTATTTCACAGTTGTAAATATACTGCTTAAATAATGCTACCCTAACATTCCATCACTCATCTGGCTTGTACATTTGGTAAAATTAAACACATCCTGATGAATTTCTCTACTACAGAATCTAGTCATCGAATTCCACAGCAAAGAAACCATCAAATTCATTGCGTCAAAACTGCATTCAAACGTTGACACTTCCCTAAAATACATGTAATAAAACCTCTCAGCAAACAGAATCAGTCAAATTATTTTCAGCCACCCGCGTGTCAATAAAAAAGATGTCATTTAATTTTCCCATTTGGCCATTTGTTGATGTAAATCTTAACTGAAACTGACCAAGAAAGTAAAGGCACTTTTTCTTTAAAAGATTCAGGACAAGATGGAGTCAGAGACTCAGAGAGTAAACTCTTACTACACGTGATAAGCATTTTATAAACACGGTCCTCCTGACGATCCCTTCAAGTACGGACTTCAGTCCATTTCAAGAGAGTGAGTTTTGTATTTTATAAAGTTGTGCTTCAGGGATTACACAAGAGGCAAAAACGTTCCAACCCAGGCCTCTTCAGAGAACATGTGTGCACATTCCATCCAGCCCATTCTCACCGCTCTATCCCCTAATTCCATTCAGCTGAGTTAAAAGCCAGTGTATTTGTCAAGGAACCAAAGTTAATGAGTCTTTACATCTTTTTAATATTCTGTTATCACCAAGGTTCTGATTCTAGAAAAAACACATTCCAACATGACAGGGTGACAATGACTGCAAGTATGACCACATTCTACAGATAAAATATTCACTGCAAATATTTTTTAAAATCTGCACCACTAGGTAGAATTATAAAATATCTATTTAGTACAACTTCCTATCATTTTTTGGTTTCTGTCCAATTTCAGGGCTAGGGGAGGGTAGTATAAATTACCTAACAGACACCCAAAAGTAACATTATCTGTTAAGGTTAAAACTTTAACTACCTTCCTGAGGTATGCTGCTGGGGTCTCATTACAGCAGGTAATCTCACATTCCGCCATGCACAACACACTAAGTACCAGCATCTCCCAATTACACTGCAAGGTAAATCTCAAAGGACATCTGAAAAGTCTACACAGCTCCTGCACCCACTGCCGAAACACAAGCACCTCTAATGGAACGTGGCAGCTTTCTAAACTAAATATTCACACGCAGGGACAGGGATGCTAAGTCCGGCCTTATCTCGCATTGAAGAGCGGATGCTAATTAAAAGGCCACACTGACTTGGGAAATGACTGCCCAGACGACTTTAGACACTGTCTGCAATTTCCTTTCCTGGCTGTCCCAACTTCCAGGACTGCACAACTGAGAGACAGAGCAGGGGCCCCCGTGCCTCTGGACATAACACTCCTGTCTAGAATGGTCTCCTCTTCAGCCTCCCTGTCCCACCCTTCCACACACCCAAGACCAAAAAAATTTACGTGAGGAGTAAATTTTTAAGGACTATAAGGCCGATTTGCAGCGGCCTTATAGTCCCCCAGATGGAGTCCATCGGCTTCTCTCAGCCATACCTCTATTGCCCACAGTATGCTTACCGTTCTCAACTTTTCATGCCATAGGCCTTGCCTGTGGGCCTGTGACCCCACTAGGTTGTAAAGTCACTGGGAAAGAGACATGTCTTAAAACCCGGCACAGAGCCTGATCAATAAAACTCAGGTGAAAGGCATGCAAGCCCACCCTTCACATCTCTGAAGGACCACCATCTACCAGCAGCTTACAGAGGCCTTAATGGCAACTCCAGTGGCAATGCAGATCTCTTCTGGTGGTACAGACACCAAGATACATCCCCCACTGCACTCTGCCTTCTCCCGTTTTGATGTGCCTTAGGAGTTTTTGAGAAAGAGCATCTTTCTTTTTTTTTTTTTTAAAGCTTTCACAATAGCAGAAGGTATCCAG
>NW_016107521.1:1944822-1979656 GCF_001604975.1 Cebus imitator | reverse complement strand
AACTCTGTCATAATAGTAGTAATGGCTTTGAAAAACCTCATCCAAGCCCAACTTTATTCTTATCCCTCTTTACTTAAGAATCGCCAATCCCTTCAAATATTGGCAGTTGTTTATTCAGATCTTCCGATGTATAAAATTTGCTGACTTTTCCCCCCCTTAAGTTGATATAGATACATAAAAACTGTGAAGCATTTTTTTTTCTTGACTAGAAACAAAACTTCTCTGCCTGTGTAAACTACAGGGGCATTTTTAAATTACCATATGCTTTAGATCAGAAGGTAAAAACAGTACGGTATCAATTTAAAATCTTCCAGCCTGTGAAAGCTGACAATTAAAATTCAGTGAAATACAGTCTAATCCCTCACACCCCCCACCAACTCTTGTAGGCAGCGGTCTCAATTAACACATAAATGCCCTGTATTAGAAGGTTTACCATTTTACATTTTAGGTTAATTTACATATATAATGTAAACCTACACAGGTACTACATTTAAATATTTGGCCCCAAATATTATTTTTAACTTAATTTTTCACAGAGCTAATTAAAAAAAAAAAAAGAGGAAGAAAAAACTTTGCTAAAATTCTTCATCACACTTCGGTGTGTATTAGCAAATGTTCAGTGTGTGGCTTCCTTGCACACCCACTAGCCCACCACCTCCCCCTCTCTGATATCACACACCACACAAGTATAATAAACCATGTGAATATTTCATACCGCTGTGAAATATGCTGGAGTATCAATTCAACATCTGCTGTCTTTAGGGTCCAGGAGTCCCGCAGAGACACTTTCAATTTGTAATTGAGTTCTATGCTGAATTAATCAGCAGTTTATCTTTTTTACTAAAATAATGTCTTCACCACTAACCCGGATTTACATTAACAATTTATGCCAAATTACCTGCCAAGGCAAAACTTACAAGATTCTAAGCTACAATCCAGTAACACTCAGTCCTATATTTCAATTCTTGTATTTCTTGAACCTACACACAAGAAAAGTGGAAATCCATTGTTCCAAGAGCTTGCAGGACTCTAACCACACATGACCTCTTACATTTATAATAGAGCCTCACTTTGGATGGTGAGATTCATGCAGGTTTTCTCCTCTCCCCCCAAAAGCCACTGTTCAGTAAGTGGTTATGACACCAAATTTTTACCAAATAGAATTCTAAAATGAAATAAAGTCAGTGAATAACAAAAGAGTATCTTTTATTTCTTTTTTCCCCAAGGAAAATCTTCCCATTCTAAATCTTGGCTTGGCTCAAGTAACAGAAAAAAAAAGACAACCCAGATAAAGGAAGGATTTTTAGCACTTATTATGTATCTGAGACCCAAGTTAGCAAAGGCAGTTCAACTTGATGAGAGGGGTGAAGTTCCATTTTCTCTTTGAAATCACGATACAGAGTATTTTATTAGCAATATCTTCTTTTCAATTCCACCTGCATGGTTAGAAGTCTCCAAACATTTACTGAATTCAATACTATCCCTGAATCTAGCTCTCAACTCTCTCTCTCTTATTCTCTCTCTCTCTCTCTCTCTCTGATTTGTCTCTGGTCACAAGACCAGAAGTTTTTTGCGTGCTGGACTTTTGCACAGGTGCCAGCAGACAACATACTTCATGAAATATTTCTCCTATATGGTATATGTCCCCTTGCATTTCACAGTTCTAGGAAATATGTAAAGCAAAAACATTTCAAATGGTACACCTGCTCCAAATAAATACATCATAAATAATTATCTATCAACTACAGAGTAGAATAATCCCTTCTTTTCAATCTACGTTGCCAATAGAGCTGCACAAGGAATTTCCACCACCATACACAACAGCCTGTCTCAGTACTACCTCTGCATTACAGCACCAAGGTGTAACAGCTTGCGATCACTTGGAACCTGTAAGTATCTACCGATTACATAGCGGTTACATAAGAATATGAAATTCAGTGTTTACACAGCAGGGCAGAAGACGTGACAGAAGTTTCAGAAACATTTTTGGGAGAAAAATCAACAAAGTCAGTAACAAAGCCAATATACCCTTTGTTGATATCCTTTCATTACTCCTCTAAGAATTGGAAATAGAGACCTTCAAAATGTATAGTCACTTTCCTAAGATTTGTTGATTCTTTGAATTCTAGAGACCTGGCACCAAGAAGAATCCATTCCCAGCTTATGGAGATTTTTGGTAAACTATGCCTTTCCTTTTCTGTCTCCTTCCATCTAACCCCCTTTTATTTCCTGAAATTCAACGGCAATAAGTCACACTTCCTAAAATTTCCTTCACCTTACTCGAAATATCCCACTTTCAACTTCAACTTTTACTAAAGGCAGAATGCCACGGTAAGGGTAGAAATGAAGACCAGCCACCCCGTAACTGGGGCTCTGCAGGTAAGACAGGTGAGGAAGACACAGACTTGGACAAAAGAATGCAGATTCCATGGCCATTTCTAAGTTCAGGAAGACTAACGAATCCCAGATAATCAAGAAAGAAAGAAGCAATTACTTCTACAATTCCAAACTCTGTGTAATAGGAAGCAAAGTCCTGTTCTTGAATCAGGTGAAAGGTCAAAGAAAATTTCCACCCGCTCTGTAAGATCCCACAAAATGCAAAAGGCAAGAAGACTGAAGGGAGCAGTCTTAACTCAAGGAGTCCCTTTCTACCTCGCCAAAGTTGGCCACCAATGGGT
Organism: Cebus imitator; assembly: GCF_001604975.1. Lineage (NCBI taxonomy): Eukaryota > Metazoa > Chordata > Mammalia > Primates > Cebidae > Cebus > Cebus imitator. Next base: position 1,976,978 of record NW_016107521.1, on the reverse strand, counting down.
TTCGATGAAGAACAAGCTCACTTCTTTAAAGGGCAACAACTCAAAATATCTGGTGCTGGTGGGAAGCTTTCACCTTCAACAGTGTTTCTCATCATCATCTATTCTAAAGGCATAATGGGTAATTTTCCAAATCACCCACTGAACCATAAATGCCAACTTCAATAACTGTTCATTTCTAAAATTAACTGGTTCATTTCTAAAATTAACTGGTTAACAATATTAGAATAATTCCATACAGGGCCCCAGGGATTGTACCTTAGGGTTCAGACATCTCTAAAACCTAACATTTTATGTTAAATAAAGCCAGAGAGAAAATTATTGAGGAAAATGGATTAATCTTTTGATCTAATAATAAAGACAATTTATTACATCTTATGCTTCAGGTCTTAAGGAAGGCCAATAAGCAGGAATTATGACCAAAAGCAAATGACAGAAGTAGCCTCAGGGAGAGCTTCTGAAAGGGCCCTTTCAATATTTAAACAAATGTACAATCATCAACCCAATTACTGCACAGATCCAGTGTACAAAGAAGCACATCAAATGTTTCAATTGTCCCATCTAAACATTTCCATAGTTGAACTAGTTCTTAACAAAAAATCCATCAAAACCACAATAAGATACCAATTCACACACACCCAGCAGGATTACTACAATCCAAAAGATAAGTGTTGGTGAAGATGTATGGAAATCGAAACCTTCATACGCTGCTAGTGGGTACAGACACTTTGGAAAACTCTTGGCAGTTCCACAAAAGGTTAAACATAGAGTTAACTATATGACCTGGCAATCTTGCTCCTAGAATTTCTATTCCCAAGAGAAATCACAACATATGTCCATACAAAAACTGGTACACCAACGTTCATGGCAGCATTATATAGTCAAAAAGTGAAAACAATCCAAATGTCCAACTAATGAATAAATAAGTAAAATGTGGTATGTCCATACAATGGAATACTATTTGACCATCAAAAAGAAATACTGATATATGCTACAACACAGGTGAAATATTACACAAAGTGAAAGAAGCTAGACACAAAAGACCACATATTATACAATTATATTTATATGAAATGTCCAAAACAGGCAAGTGTATAGAGATAGATTAGTTACTGCTTATGGCTGGGAGGGTTGGGGGGAAAATGGGGAGTGATAGCAAGTAAGAATGGAGTTTTTTTTTTTTTTTTTTTTTTTAAGGTGATGAAAATGTCCTAAAATTTATTGTGGTAATAGCTGTACAACTCTGTGAATACGCTAAAAACCACTGAATTATACACTTAGAACAGGTGAATTGTATAGGTGTGAGTTACCATTGAAGCTGTTATTAAGCAGTAACAGTACTAGGCATCCCATACTTACAATAGTAGACCTATTCTAAAAGAGTAGTCAAAACATCTGAGTAATTACAAGTCAACCAATAAACTCACACTTTAATATTAATTTTTTTAAAGCCAAGACACCAGCACAGTGGCTTGTGCCTGTAATTCCAACTACTTGGCAGGCTGAGACAAGCAGGTAGATAGCTAGAGGCCAGGAGTTCAAGACTAGCCTGGACCACATAGAGACCACTAATCTAAAAAAAAATTTTTTAATTAGCTGGGCGTGGCGGCACCCTACTATATTCCAGCTACTTGGGAGGCTCAGGCAGAAGGATCCCTTGAACCCAGGAGTTCAAGGCTGCAGTGAGGTATAAGTGTGCCACCGCACTCCAGCCTGAGCAACAGAGCAAGATCCCATCTCTGAAAAATAAAAATAAATAAAAGCTAGGGATTGGTCAGGCGCAGTGGCTCATGCCCATAATCCCAGCACTTTTGGAGGCTGAGGTGGCAGATTACCTAAGGTCAGAAGTTTGAAACCAGCCTGGCCAACATGGTGAAGCACTACCTCTACTAAAAACACAAAAATTAGCCAGGCATGGTGGCACACACCTGTAATGCCAGCTACTTAGGAGGCTGAGGCAAAGGCAGGAGAATCACTTGAACCCAGGAGGTGGAAGTTGCAGGTAACAGAGTGAGACTCCACCTCAAAAATAAAACAAAAACAAAAAGCTAGGTATCACAATTTAAAAAAATACCAGCATAAATCCTCCCCCCCCGCCCCCCCCAAAGACAGGGTCTCAATCTGTCACCCTAGGTGCAATGGTATAGTTTCCTGCAGCCTTGACCTCCTGGCTCAAGCAAACCTCTCTCACATCAGCCTCCTGAGTAGCTGAGACTACAGACATGTGCCACCATGCCCAGCTAATTTTTTGTACTTTTTGTAGAGACGAGATTTTGTCATGTCACCCAGGCTGGTCTCAAACTCCTGAACTCAACCGATCCGCCCATCCTGGCCTCCCAGAATGCAGGGATTACAGGCATGAGCCACGGTGCCTGGCCTAGCAGAAACCCTTAAAAGCAATTAAATAAGAAAATAATTTTGGTTCTAAATACACACATCCCCCCGCACCCCAGACATACAAGATACCGAAACAGATGTAACAACCAAATAGAACCTTAAAACCTAAAAATCTGAAGAAGTGAGTCAAATTCAGCTCATTAAGCTGACACCTATTAAAGTGCCATAAGAAAAACAGCCTGACACACCATCAAAACAGATAGGAAAATCATTGTTTATAACAGTTATCGAAGGTCTGGGTTATTTTTGTTTAATTTTGCTTTTACTTAAAACTCGGTGTTTGATGCCAACAGGGTTCAAGTTGCACAGGAAGGTGCTTCAGCTCAACACTGATCGTCTTCCTTGATCTCCATTGTCTGCTGTGTGGGTTCCTCCAGCAAACCTCCCAGCGAGTGGTCACCTTCCTATGGAGTCATTAAACCTCCGAATGTCAGCTGGTGGGATTAGCCAGCAGCTTCCACACCTGAGCCCCCGTGGCAGGGACAGAGGCATTTGGATCAAGATCACTAATGAATAAGAATTCATATGCCGCTTGTCAGGGCTCCTGAGCTCAGAGTCGCACAGATGCAACCTAAATAAGACGGAGGACAGAACAATTGTTGACGAAGATTAAAAAGTTTTGGCAGTTGGGGAAAAAAGAGCACCTCATTATTCAAATATGATAGTCTTGCTTATATTTTTTTTTTATTTTTGTTCAAGTTATTCATGATTTGCCTCGAATGGACAAATGCCATTCACCAATATTTAAAGACTTCTTGGTCTCATTACTAAATCTGAAGAGAGCTGTGCTGTCTGTACATCAGCTATATTGAGAAAACAGCTCTCCTGTAAAGCAGCTCTCTTGTAAATATCTGAAAAAATTTTGGGGGAATAAAACGATCGCAGGCTATTTAGGGTGGAGGGCAGTCAAAAAACGGAAAAAAAAATCTAGAATTAAAAGAAAAGAAAACAAATGATCTTCCACAGCCAAATGATTTTACTATATTTACGAACATCTCTGACTTCCTTGAACCTTTCTGTTCCTGGGTTCCCTCCAACCACAGAGCTTGCCAAAGAGGGTTACACACTTTGTCTGACACCTGTTTGGCTTTCTGCCATCTTCACAAGACCTCATCAGAGAAAAGAAGAGCCCAAGCAGCCTACACCTCTGCTCACCATAAGACATCTTTCCCACTCTTGTTCAAGAATTCCAGGAATAAGATGGCTTTCCCACTCTGTTGTTAAAGAATGACAAAGAGGCAGATACACAGCACAGTGCTGAACCTATCAGAGAGCTCTCAAGTCAGGCTGACCAGGGACCAGGGCTCAGATTCTGACTCCACCACTGAGTCTGTGACCCCAGGCCAGTTATTTGACCTCCCTACGGCCCAATTTTCTTCTCTACAAAACGAATATAACCAAGTACTGACCTCAAGGAAGTGCTGAAAAGTAAATGAAATAATATCCTATTGTCTATGACCTCTACATACGCCTATCTCCAACATTAAGCTTTCAGATGAGGATTGTATCTATGTATATCATGCTAGAAATTCACCAAGCCTGATGCCAGCACAAAAATCACAGCAGTCGTTGCTATGCGATGTTTGTATCCTACTATTGAATAACTAAAAAACTAAAAGCAGCTGCCATATTTTAGAGGCAATTTTGTGTGAGCCACCATCTAAGGAGCTTTACAGGCCACATCTAACACTCACAGCAAGCTGCAGGCAGGTCTCTGTTCCGATCATACAAATGAGGATGCCCATCTTCCCAGGGTCCTGCGGTAAGGACAGAGGAAACAGACCAGCAGCCTAACCATCTAGCTCTTAAGCCCCGCGCCCCTTTCCATGCAACCATGTTGAACTCATGCTATGTTCTCCTTTGGGACCATTCTATCTGCCAAATTGCACAGATTTTTTTTTTAATCAAAATAATGCAGATCTCTCACACCACTGTCCATCCGCAAAGCATAAATGAACTTGCAACTTATTGTCTTCCTAATACTGGACTTAAAAACAAGAAACGACATACACAGTTACTTCTAAGATCTGCTGTCAGAAAACCATATTGGTATCAACTCTTTCATTACTTAAAGTGGATCTATAGCTGCCTGCAATGACAGATTAATTCTGTTTTCTCGGTAGCTAGGTGTTTGGCATCACGTTTGTGAGGTAACCACGAGCCTTTTGGGCGATAGCTGCTAGCATCTTTAGCAATCTATAAGGGCTTCTCTAGAGGCCAACACTTGCCAAGTGATGAAATATGACTCCATAAATCAGACGGCTGAAGTGGCGCCTGTATACGTCACCATCTATCTTCGTAGCCTCCCTCTGAAGGGTATAGGGTAGGATTCCTCGGTATTGCAACCAGAGAAAGGACCATCACAGTTGGCATTGACGAAGCATGTGCTACTTAAAACTGAAGACACACTAAGACTAGGGAAAAAAAAGATCCTGCTGGTGTTAGCACGCCTCAGGCAATGGTAGAAGCTTCAGCAACTCATCTTCAAAAGGCAGAGAGCCAGAGCTCTAGAAACCTGCAAAAATTGGCTAAGCCTGCAGTCTTCATTTCTTTAAGTTGAGCATCTTCAAAGTCTAGAATTCTAACTGTAGGGCACAGCAGCTGCCACTGCAGATCTGATCCTCTCAGCTTTTGGCAGCTCTCAACTTGAGATTCTAGCAAAAGAAATTTTCAAGTTGCTATTATTGCCTGTCATGGATTTATAAATATTGTGCACTATCTGCTGTGGCATGGCTCTCATGGGACGCCAGAGCATGCCAAATGCATAACAGAATGAAAAACAGTTTCTATTCTTCAAATAAATGCTAATTTTTTTAACTGTGCTCACACAATGTGTTTGGTGACCAACTTCAATAGTACAGAATATGTATCAGAGAGGGGGAAAAAAAGCTGATTGTCTTTTCCAGCAGCATTCAGCTGCTACTTTCATTAAGCTTGTTTAATTAGATTCCAGATGCTAATTTGCAAGTCGATACCAGAGGGTGCAGGACAGTTTGCCTTTGAATCATCTCCCTGTGATGTGAGGGTCCTGCCGCACACCACAACCCTTCAGCGGCCCTTGCACGATATTCTGACAATTAGTGCAAAGAGGGGGCAGTATTGATCTTGACAGACTAAATATTAATCTTCTACCCATTTTAATGAATTGTAATCTCCAAGAGTTTAAATTTCTCACTAGGCCAAATGAAAACGTCCCTTCTTACAAAGAAATGAAACAGAAGGGAAAACCAACCTAAGTTATCAGATGCATTTATTTAATTCTCTCTCCACCCTAAAATAAAATTCATGTTTCATTTTAGCAATTTTAGCAATTTTCAAGATACGTATCTGCCAGGCTAACACCATGGTCAAATTCCTTATTCTTAACTGGAAAATGGACTGAAAATGCCCCAGCGTGGTTATCACTAGCTTCCCTGTCCAGCTAAGCTAGCCTGTGGGCAACAACCAGGACCAGGGGCTGAATTCTTACACCAGCTTTAACAACAGAGAAAAAAAAATCTGGGGGAAATGCTCTGAGCAATTCATCATCACCAAAAAAAGCCTCCCATATAACTGACCCGTTGTCATCAGGTCAACTTACACATTTCAAAATCCCCTGTTCTGGTAATACATTGGTACAATGTCTGAATAAGCACCTTCACTGATAAAAATAAAGCATGAGATTTATCACTAGTAAGCAACACATTTTTTTATGCCTTCATTTCTATCACAGCTAAGTACTGCGAACGCTAAAGGTGAAATTATCAAATTGTTTCAAAGGAAGGTTACTCTCAGAACTACTAAGTAAAGTTGTGTTTAACACCTTTTTATGCACCCATTCAACACCCACCGGCTGAATACCTACTATGTACCCGTTACCATGCTAGGTCAAAGGGACAGAAACGACCAGGTATAAGCACAGTCCCTGCCTGAAAAGAATGTCCAGGCTTCTGGCAAGGGAACAAACAAAAAAAAATAAAAATTACAAGACCACTTGTGGTAGCGTTTAGGCCAAAACTGGGTGAGAGCTTTTGAGATTTTAATGTGCCCTAAACTTACATGGTTAGTTGAAACTCAGGAACTGAGTGCTTTTGAGGAAAGTCATGGCTCAGATAACTTACAACAGCAGAGGCCATCTTGGGCATTTACGAATCCCAGCTGGGTTTCACTGTTCTGCTTTTTTGGGCTCTAATTTCCCAATGAGCATTTGCCCTTTGCACCATCTGCATTTTCCCTGTGTTCTTAATGGGGTGTTTGCTTTGCTGACTCTGTGCCCCAATACTGCACGCTATTTGAGAAATGTACTGGTTACTGTCCTCTGATGTCTTGAAAAGATGTTCAGCATTTTCCCTTCCATTTCCCACGTGGTTTTGGTAACTCAAACTAAGCTCAGGGTTATCCTGCTGTCTCAATGCAACAAACACATACTGAAACCTCAGGAGCTATGAACAGAGATGATTTCATGGCCAGCCCCTGCCCTCAAGGCATGGGGGAGATGCCCCTGAAAACAGCTAGAAAACAACAGGACACGTGTGTACAGTGGAGCACAGGGACACAAATAAATGAAGCAGCAACTGAGGGCACTGGTGGCAGGCACCAGCGGTAAGGAGTCCACGACCAGCCAGTGCATGCTGTATTCAAAGAACGGTGAGCAGACAAGAATGGCCAAAGGGAACCTTTGTTCCCCCAAAGTTTAATCCTTGGGCTTACATGTGATGGTGTTATATGAATCACTTTTATTTCTATTAATAGTATGTACCCACTTTAATGTGTCTTGAAGAAAAATATAGGCTGGGCATGGTGGCTCATTTGAGCTTAGGAGTTCGAGAGCATCCTGAGTGAAAAAGTGAGACCTCATCTCTACTAAAATTCAAAAAAATTAGCCAAGCATGTGGTTCATAACTATAGTCCCAGCTACTTGGGAGGCAGAGGCAAGATCACCTGAGCCTGGGAAGTCAAGGCTGCAGTAAGCCCTGGTCATGCCACTGCACTGCACTCCAGCCTGGGCAACAGAGCAAGACCCTGACAAAAAAAAAAAAAAAAAGTAAAGAAAAATATAACCAGTACACCAAACCCAGGATTTCAGATATAAACTGTATTTTAAAAATAAATTTAAATTAAAAAGGTGAACCAAGGTGGTTGTGGGAAAGATGGAGAATGAAACTGACTGGGAAGGGGCTCTGAGGGGTAAAGGAAATGTTCTCTATCTTCGTTTGAGTGCCAAAACCCACTGAACTGTACACTCAAGATCTGTGCATTTCATTATATGTAAATTATACCTTAATTTATTTAAAAGTGAGTTAATTTAAATTTTCAAAAAAATTAACAGAGCAGGTGGCACCTGGATATGGCAGAAACCTTAAATGTAGTGTGTAAACAGCAAGTTCAAAATGCGATAAGTTGGCCCTGCCTAATAAATGTTCTAGTGGCTACAGTTTAAAAAGCAGAAATAACATTTTATTAATATTTTTATTTAGCCAATATACTTAAAACAGTACCATTTAACATATAATCAGTATAAAAATTATTGAGACCTTTTAAAAGCTTCCTGTATTAAGTCTCTGAAACCCAGTGCGTGTTTCCCACTTACAGGCCCTCTCAAGTGACATTTCAAGCGCCTGATAACCACGTGAGGTTAGTGCTGGACACTGCAGCTGGAGATGATGAGAACACAAGAAAGGTTTTTAAGGAGGGAGGAACTTGTATTCCATAAATATTATAGTCCAAAGGCCCAGCGCTATCCAAAGTACAGGTTTGTAGATGAGGAAACAAAAGACTTTGGGCTTCCTCTAGTTTGTTGTTTTAACAATAAAGCCGAGAGTTTGTTTCGTGCATCTGGCCGAAAAATTACTGTTAGTCAAACAATTTGTTATTACAACAGCCTAAAACTGCCCGTTTGCAAGGCAGTTCTCTGTGAGTGAGTGGCAGTTACTGTCCTGGCAATCCATTCGAGGTGTGAAAAGCAGCAGTGCTGTTCTCCTGGCTTGCTGTCTGAGACACATCCAGAAGCCTTTCCACACTGCAAGGAAACAGCAGGCTTAGTCACCCAATCCTGTGGTCTCTAATTAGGCAAGAAAAGTTATCCGGGGCTTCTTGACACAGAAAGAAAGACAGTCTCCCTGGAAAGAAGGAAAATTAAGCCAAATTTTGGAAATTTTAAGCCAAAATGTCTTTGTTGTTATGAGTTCTATACAAATGCAGAGCCAGAAATGACAGACACCTTGGCTGAATCTAAAATGGTGTCCTCTCCACTTTGCTAGGCAGTCTCAGCCTTCATTTAACATTCACCAAAAATAAACAGTGTGGTCAGCATAGTTAGTGGCTTGGTCTTCACAATAAATATTTTCGACTATTAACATCTCTTTAGATTTTTAAACAGTTATCTGCTGATAGCTGTTATACTATGTGCCTTCTGTTTACTTTTAAACTCAATCACTAAAGAAGGACATACCACCTTCACCTTAAAAAAGTGATTTTCGTCTGGGCATGGTGGCTCACACCTGTAATCCCAGCACTATGGGAGGCCAAGATAGGCAGACTGCTTGAGCTCAGGAGTTCCAGACCAGCCTGGGCAGCATGGTGAAACCCAGTCTCTATGAGACTTGCTTCAACACAGGAGGCGGAGGTTGCAGTGAGCTGAGATCATGCCACTGCACTCCAGCCTGAGTAACAGAGCAAGACTTTTTTTTTTTTTTTTTTTTTTTGAGATGGAGTCTGGCTCCGTCACCCAGGCTGGAGTGCAGTGGTATGATCTCAGCTCACTGCAACCTCCACCTCCCAGGTTCAAGGGATTCTCCTTCCTCAGCCTCACAAGTAACTGGGATTAAAGGCGCCCCACCACCACGCCCAGCTAATCTTTTAATATTTTTAGTAGAGACAGGTTTCACCATGTTGGTCAGGCTGGTCTCAAACTCCTGACCTCAAGTGACCCACTTTGGCCTCCCAAAGTGCTGGGTTTACAGGTGTGAGCCACTGCACCCAGCCGAGACTCGTTCTCTAAATAAATAAACAGATTTTCACTGATTGTCAGTGTGCATGCGGTTTCAGTAACTTAAGTGAATAAAAACCAGTTAACTAAAATTGTGCATTTAAATAATCAATCTGAAATAAGAATATAGTCAACCTGTTTCAAGGTCTCACAGCTAATACAGAACCATCAAGTGCTCCTAGTTATGGACACAACTGATCTAAGAAACATTCTTCAGATTGACAATATCAGAAGTTCTATTGAAGGGATGCTGACATTCCCCTTACTTCCCAAAATCACATCAAATATTAAATTCACGACCTTTGAACCATTTCAAATCCAAACTCAAAATAAGGTAAAATCACTTTAATGGAATGTTAAAGTCACTTCTAATATATCTCACACTCTCAATTGTTCCTGCAATTCTCATTTTTCTTTAACACACAGAGGTCCCAATCAACTGGAAACAGACGAAGCTTTCAAGAAAATTTGAAAAGATTAATGTGTTTTAAGGAAGGGTATGGCATTAGTGAGGTGAATTTCTAAACAAAACAGAGTCTACCTCCCCGTACCTCTGTTAGTCCTAATGGATGTGTAGAGCCTTAGAAACTACTCTCCTATAGTCAGAAGACTGGGGAACTTTTTTTCTTTTTTCTTTTTTATGTGACCTAGTATTAATATATCCTATTTTTTCTCTATATATTAAGAAGCCCAAACAGAAAATAATGCTGATATGGGAATAACTGTTCACATTGAGAAATGAGAAGAGGCTCCTAATCTCATTTATAGTCTATACTTGGACCTGTTTACTACTCTTAATTGGAACAAGACACTATCATTTTTAGTATAAAACACCTAAATTCTATACACCATGTTTTAATTCCTGCAGCTATCCAAGAAGAGAAGAAATCTAGCCAAGTGACCAAGTCACTTATTTGAGCTATCCCCATGTACTGAAGGTAGGCATCGCAGCAGAAAACCCCTGTCTGTCCTGGCTCGTCAGTATCTTTAATCCTACCTTCTCTGGCTTTCACAGCACTTGGTCCAAACCTAAAGGGCAGAGAGAGCTTCAGCACTCCAAAGACACTTGGCGCTCCAATGACAATGAGATGACGGAAGAACAAAATACTTTTAATATCCAATCTTTTCCAAAGATGACTGGACATAAAGCACTGTCAAAAATCAATTGCCAGAGACATGCTTTGGTACCTAAACAATACTGCCAAGTCAGAAAGGGCAAAAACCTACATACTAAGATATAGGGTAAACCACTCATAAACTACTATTAATTGTTGAAAAGAAACTGATAACCCCCCACCCCCAAAAATTAACAACCATCAAAAAAGCTTTAGCAGCATGGATGTAGTGCAGTGGAGGAATAACGTGGTACCATAAACGATCCAGGCTTATTCAACATTCCAGCAACTGTGACCACAGAAGAGCTATGCATTTGTTCTGAAGATGTAGGGTATGGGGGTTGGGACAATCCATCATTAAAGCAGACTTAAGCGGAGTATCATTCAGAAGATACCACCTTCCTCTACCAACAGAGAAAATACCATAAAAGAACCTCTCATACATGTATTTGAGACACTAGATCATTACACTCTGAGATGATTCTGCCACATGCATGGTCTTGTCCCCATCTTCTGCCAGATGCATAATCACCTATAGGGATTTTTTAAACTGCCTCCATTTTCAGGTCAGGCCTCTGTAACATGCAAAGACGTACACAGTTTCTCTATTTTTTGTAAGAGAAAACAAAAACCTGTCATTTTGAGATATCGTGACACAGAAAACTTGGTGCACGAGGAAACATCCCACATTACCGCCACATTTACAGTCAAGAAGATTCCTAGACAGCCCAAGGCCCACAGCAAAAAGCTGGATAGCGCCAGCGCCTCAAGCCCAAGGAAGGGCACAGCTGGGCCACTACAAAAGGAAGCTGGTCTCCTCGGCAAACAGACCATCTGTGCCAAAGAACACTCCAACTAACAACGGTGCTGTACAAGCTTGGGAGGAATCGGCAATCAATCTGTAGATGTTCAGGATAAAGCCAGAAAAATACCTGAAAGAGAATAAAACTGCAGGGACTTACATACCTCCATGTCTGGCTTAAACTTATCTTCAAATACAGCCATTGCTGCCAAGGAGCCAGAACCTATAAGGAAAAGGTGCACTTTTAGTGTATTTTATGATATCCCAGCCTCTCCATCTCAAGTTTACCTAGAGGCAACAAACACAGCAAAACATGCCCAGTGTCTCATTCAAGTACGGTGTAAATATTAATTCTACAGGGCCACATAAACCAGGTAAAAACAGTGCTCTTCAAAAGCCTGGAGTCACACTTACCACTATCTAAGGTAAATCTGCAACTGGCCCTACTTCTACCACTGACAGGTATAATTGTAAATTATTCACAATAAAATGCTGAAGCATGAAAATGAGGTTATAGAGAATTTGTATTTTTTCAGAAAGTGACTACCACGTAATTTCCCGTGTTCTACGCTGTGAGTCTAGTGTTCCATATTGTGCCTTGGCAGGCTGCTGGGTATAGCACTAAATACCAAGCCAGTGCGAAAGAAAAGATTGTTTTAATGAGCTGGCCCTGGTAGAGTCACCTTGACACGCAGGGAAGAAGCTACCGCAGCAGCAATGGTAATAGGACCGCGAGCAGCAGCCACCAGGTTATTCCAGCTACAACTGTAAAACACTTTATTGTGTGGCATTTATTTGGAGCTATTATTTTTAGTTTGTACTTTGAAGAGTAACAGCTGAATAGACAAAATGACAAAGAAACAAAAATTTATTATCACAATAACAAATGGCTGAAAGGTTAGGCTGCATAGATATTAACAGATAGCAAATTTATCCCTACAAAAGTCGGATATAAAGGCATTACAAATAAGTGTGGGCTCCCTTTGAATGGATGCAAAAGGCAGATCAGCACTACTTGAAAATTTAAATTTGCTTTGTTCAGAAACCAGAGAATCTTTAGAAAATCATCATCTTGTCTTTACAGGTCCTGGTAATATTTCAGGATACTCCACTTTTGGAGAGAGGATAGAGGTGCCCACAATTTTTTACTCCAATTAGAAGATTTTTTTGGCATTTATTACTTTTTAACTTGTTTTGCATAACACTATCTATTTAGCTGGGTCACAGAGAAAACCATATTTTCTATTTAAAATGATTTGTGTACATCGCTTGACCACCTCAATGGTTTAGCAAAGGAAAAAGGCAGCGATTAAACAGTTTCAAATGAGGTGTCCTGCTGATTTTATCAAGTCTGCTGAATGTATAATGAAAAAGGAGAAGCTGACAGCAATGCCGCGTTGAGAAAATACAGACTACCTTATCTGAACCATTTAAGGAGGTCCAATTATAGATCAAATTTAAAGGGTAGAAACAGCAGATTTACAGACACAAATCAATGAACATGGTAATCCCAATGAATATGACAGATACTCCTGTTAGGGAATATTGCTGCGGTTGAGGATCATTACCTTCACAGTACCGGATACATCACATCTAAAGCAGTGGGAAGCGTCAAGTGTAGACCAGCATTACAAGCAATGACTATTCATTTAGGCTTTGGGAGCAAAAGGCAACCCCATTTTCCCCCCTCACAATTTTTTTCTCCTTTAAAAAAAAAAACTAAAATGGTGATCTAAAGGGACATTAAAAGCCCTCTGAAAAGGAGATAGAAATTAAACAGATACAAAACTAGCACACTCAGATAAAACTAGCACATATGTGAGAGCAAATTCAGCAAAACAAACCTCTGAATTTCAAAGTAAACATGTCCTTGAAGATGTGGAAACAGGGTCAAACTCCACCAACGTTTTGTGAGTCACACATTTACTATGAGATTCGGGGGTCAAGGGGGAAAAGTCACCTAAGTTGCTGTTTTCAGGCCCAGGTGAGAACCAGTCTCAGACTTCCTAGTAACAGCAAGCTGGTTTGTGTGGAAAGCAGAAGACAGCTGCCATGAACGAACACGGCAACTGCAAATGAAGAAATCCCAGGAAAAACATACTTCTAGATATAAGCCAATCCTGCAGAGCATTCAAGAGCAGGCTGCTTCCAAGAGAGTCCAAGAATATCTCCACAAAGAGCCCAAGGGTAATCAACCAGAGGCCAGAAATAAACATTCAAAAAAGGACAGGGAGAAGGCGGGTATTACCTAGGAGTTAACAACTTGTGGAAAACTGTAATGAATTATTGTTAAAAGAAAAATCAAGCTTATCTTAAGGGTATTTTTCCTTAAAAATCACTAGCGGTTTTTTCCTCTGGGGCCATTCTTTCTTTGGCATTTCACAGTAATTTTTTTTCTCTATTTTTCCTAGGCACATATATTTCCTTCTGCTCAGCTTCACTCAGTAATTTAAGAAATGAAAAATATTTCCCTCCCAAATAATTATTCCTTAAAAACCTTTTTCCTGCCTAGAAACAACTACAGACAAAATTTCTATAAGTGGAAATAACACACTAAACCCACAGACTCTTGGAACAAAAGAGTCTCCGCAGTGTGGGGAGCCTTTCTATTATCAGACAGGCAATTTTGTTGTTTTGTTTTGAAGAACTGAAAGGTATAACATGAGTAAACATAGGATTCAGGATTCTAACTACACCGTTATTTCTGGCTTCCCCTTTTTATACCTCAAAGACAGACAGACAGACAGACACACACACACACACACACACACACACACACACTCACTCACACCCTCCCCCCGCCCCTCTTGAAATTTTCTGAAAAGCAGGAGCTTCCCAAGCTTCCCAACCTGATTCTGCTTCCCATGAAATCAAAAACAAGTGGGCCCCAAAATAAACTTGAAAAGGAAGAGAAATTCAACATTAAAAATAATTTCTAAATCACTTGCAAATTAGCTCCTGCTCCCAGCTTTTCAGGAAAGGAAGACTTTGGCGCCCCCTTTTCAGAAATACACAGAAGTGTTTGGAGACGGAAAACCTGTCAACAGGTTTCTAGGTACCTCTGAGTGTGTGTCTGCCATTTAGAAAACTGCAGTGAGAATTTCAAATACAACTGCAATTGCACAAAGTGGCAAGAGAACAGAATTTTAAGGCAATGCAGTAGGGGACACAAGGAACAAGAAGTTGGCATTTAGAAAAAAAAAGACGGTAAACTCGGTGAGACCAGTAATTAACGACAATTTCATTCAAGTTTCCTAGATACTGGTCCAACATCCAAAACTATACACAATAAATCACCAGCCACATACCATTCTAGTGCAGCCACCATGTGACCTGTAAAATGTTAAAATATTATATCCTCTTTTCTCCATAAACCATTAATAATGCCCCGAGACATTCTGTTATTTCGGCATCAACTACCTAACTTGGCACTCTCTTCATAAACAAAACCAAGGCGAAAATCTTTTGAAGGATCATTTGCTCTGACTTTTTATTCCAAAAGCAGGGACATCTTAGACAACAGAACTGTCTGGTTTCCCATTAAGGAATAGATACACAGAAAAGCCAGTGGACAGTGTGGCCAGGGCCGGGCCTCTGCGGCACACTCAAGTATGCCAGCGAAGGAAAGGCACGTCAGAGAGAACATGCTCTCCACAAATGCAGGCTATGCTCCACGAGCAAGGGTGAGGCCTCCAAGAACTTACACTCCAGTCAGGAGGAGAAGGCAGCCAAAGAAGAAGAAAGGCCTTCTGCTGAGCACCTGCCATGTGCCATGCAGCCTATTTTATGTCATTCCATCATCCTCATAGCAACCCGCTGATGTGAGAAAGCTTCTTGTCTAGGACTACAGGAAACAAGCACAGGGCAGGATTCCTGCCTCAGCTGTGACCCCATGTCATGCTCTCATACAGAAAGTCCTACATGCCACAATACAGTTGAGAGAGGACACGCAAGACCTTCCATGACCAGGTCTCTACCTCCTTCAGCTCCCTCCCCTCCCCAATACATACACGTGATACTCCACTACCACCACTCTGCCCACGATTTCCTAAATGCCCATGCCTGTTCAAGCCTATCTCACACTGCATACAGCAGCCCATTTGCCCCGACAGTCCACAGAACTCCCAGTCACCTTCACACTCCAGCTGAGAGACCACCTTTTCCTAGAAGCCTTCCTTGGTCACCCCCACAGGGTCTATCACTCTCATGGCTGCAACTTGTCCACCCTTTCCTATCTGCAGCCCCCATCCCCAACAGTCTCTGACACATGGCAGCATTAGGCGAGATGCTTACTGAATTAAGCTGTACTAAACTGTGAAGCCAACTGTCCAAATGAAGGAGCCAAAAAAACTCTGAGCTGGCCCTGATGGAGTGAGGATAGCAGTAAATGCTTGGTAAGGTATAAAGGAATCTTTATTGCCTAGTTTACCATACTAGCCTGAATATAAGACAAACTCAAGTGTAAAGTCAGTTCAATTTTCAAAAAAGAAAAAAGGCTTTAAAACCACAAAACCAAGTCCTATTGTATGTCCTAGTCCAGTCCAAACCACTGTGATATCATCGGAGTGAACAGCCCTTCCTGGATTTCTGCATTACATTAATACTACTGACGTTCTCGGTCTCATCAGTAGTTTCCATGAAGCTGCTCCTTAGCAACCTTCACCAAGCCTGCCTTTTCAGCATACCCACAGTTACTGAGTACTCAGTATTGCTTCCAGAACAAAGCTCTTTAAAACAGAAAAACAAGGTGCAATTCAGTGACCAGTACTTGGAGGTGACACATAGTGAGGACACTCTGACAGCCACCTAGTTCCCTCAGACTGACCTCCTGCATCCACTGCCCTCCTCCAAGCCCACCCACACACCCTGCTCAACACTCCCAACTCCCAACCCACCCAGGAGCCGGGCTGTGGAGAGAGAGGGAGGCAGGGAGGACAAAAGGCTCATCCCCCTTCCACCTGGGGAGCACTCGCCCATCCACGGCAGACACTCTCCATGGCTGCTCCAGCTAGGTGCTCTTTCAAAGAGCTCCTCCTGCAACCGATGCCCTGTGGAGTCCTAGAGAGAGCACTCAGCCTGCTTCCCAGCTCTGTCACGGCCAGACTCACCCACAGACCCTCGAGAGGATGCTCTGGGTCACCCACATCTGCTGAGCACCAGGAGAGGGGGTCCCAAGCACTAGTTCCACAAGGATCACATCTCCAGCCAGTCTTTTAAAATCAAACATCTTATAACAGCAGGCCATTGGCTTATAAAAAAAAAAAAATTACTAGCTCCTCTAAGAATGTAAAATAAAAGCTCTGAAACTCAGAAAAACACATGCAGAACACTAATAACTAAAAAGAGTTCACAGAGAAATACATCAAGACTCCGACGGAGAAGACAGTAGTTTACAGAAGAGAAAAGGCAGAGGCCTATATACACTAAGCAACACTAATAAAGTTGACTAGCAATCAAAGAAGTATGAATCGAAGTAAAATAATTACCTTTTGCCTTTTAAATTAGCAACGATTAAAAAGAACAATAGTGCTGACAAAGGTGTGATCAAATGGGCACTCTGACGCACTTGGAGAAGGAAAAATGGGTAGAACTCTTCGAATGGGCAATTTAGAAACACCAATTGGAAATCACACAGCTATACATACCACCAAACCGGCAAGCCTGTTAGGGACTTATTCTAACGAAACACATGGACAAGTACCCAAGTCACGTATCTAAAAAGATAATTGTTTGTAGTAGAGGGGAAAAAAATTCCTGGGAGGTAAATGTAAAGGTTCAACAACCAGGAGCCAGGAAAAATAAACAATAAAATACTTATACACAGTCATTAAACATGACAAACTAGAAGTACATTTTTTTGGCAGTGGATAGATACTCATGCTATAATATTTAGTTGGGGAAAAACATGTTCCAAAGCAAAACTGACAGATACACTTATGCAATATATATTATACAAACCTGGAAGCACATAAATCAAAATATTAAGTTTATTTCTGGGTAGTGCTATTTTCTTTTTGTTTACTTGTATTTTAAAATTTTTATTCAAAGTGTATGCATTAATAGCAATTTTTTAAGGTATAATGTTGGAGAAAATCCAACATTACGAAGGAATGGAAAAAAGCAAAAGACAAGACTTTGCTAGCTGTCATAGTTTTTCTGTACAACAGCAGCAGCAGGCAGCTTAATCCTTAAATTTGTATATGAGGGCCTAAAGGTCAATCCATGCATGAGTCAACAGACCCAAAGAACAGCAGCAATCAATCATCACAAACACACACACCATGTCTCTCCTTACCACCGTGCTTAGGAGGGCTTCCTTAGGACTGTCTTAGAGGTACAATCATCTTAATAATAAAGTCTGCGGCCAGGCACGGTGGCTCACACCTGTAATCCCAACACTTTGGGAGGCCGAGGCGGGCAGATCACCTGAGGTCGGGAGTTCAAGACCAGCCTGACCAACATGGAAAAACCCTGTCTCTACTAAAAATACAAAATTAGCCGGGCGGGGTAGCACATGCCTGCAATCCTAGCTACTCAGGAGGCCGGGGTAGGAGAATCGCTTGAAACCAGGAGGCAGAGGTTGCTGTGAGCCGAGATTGCGCCACTGCACTCCAGACTCGACAACAAGAACGAAACTCCGTCTCAAAAACTAAAATAAAATTAATAATAATAATAAAGTCTCCTGAGCATTTCAGCATGGAGCTAGACCCCGCTTACCCAGAAGTGTGCTCAGTCGCAAACACAGCACAGAACAAGCTGCAACAGAGGCACACGGTACTTAAGAACTTTCAAAGCACAATCACGTCAGTTTTGCTTGCTCTTCAGGCATGGCAGGTAGTAGTAGCCCCACTTTACAAAAGGAGAATAAAGCTCAGAGATAAGGAATGTGCCCAGATCACACAGCCAGTGATGAGTAAATCTGGGATTCTGAAGCCAGATCGTTCTGAATTTAAAGTGTGTGATGTTCTTTCCATTCCACCGCGTTTGCCTCTTAAATAGCAAAGCCAAATGCTTGAAATCAAGATTAGCAAGTAAGCCTGGGAGAAGGAGCTATCTTTTCTTAGCTCCCCACCCCAAAAAAGCATGCTTTCAAACTTGCTTTTTCTTTAGATTTCAGCTAAACGATTACCACACACATCTGGATATAGTTAATTTGTATTGTTTTGCTTGGAAATTCAAATGAGACTGGAATTTAGTTAAATGTTTTAAATGATTAAACATATGCCAGTCACTGTTTAGCAATGCCACTCAAGTATCTGTTATAACAGCATTTATTCTGAAATAGCCTCATTCAAAAAAAAAAAAAAAAAAAAACTAAAATTAGTCTCCATTTTCTAAAACCTCTGAAAGTGTTTCGATCTTAGCTTACCAGGATTCATGATTCACTCTGAAACTAACTCTTTCAGAGACAACAATCCAATTCAGGATGAAATCTGAAATTTTACAATCTAGATACTGCTTTTACTTGTTCTGTACATTTAAAAATGTGTTATTTTTCTAAGTCTGAGTTCACTAAAATACTAAACGAACTTAGCAATTCTATAATCTATGTTATTAGACATGCTAAAGAAACAGTAAAAGGCTGAAATAATTTCCTAAAACCTGCTGCTTCTAAGTCAAATGTCAGGAAGGACTTGAAAGGTAGAAATTTGCTTTTTCCATTAAGGGCTGTGCTCACTAACTCTCAAATTGGGAAAGGGGAAAATATTTATAGAGGGTCTTAGGTCCTGAACACCGAACTCAAGTACTGGGAGTATTTGCCCTTTTATAGACAAGAAAATTGAGACTCAACTGGTTTCAAATGGTTTGCCCACGGCAGTAGAGTCAATGGGAGGTGGAGCCAAGATTAAAGCCTAGGTCCAGTTCTGAAGCATGGGTTCTTAAGCTCCTGCACCTTTCAGAAGGGCAACTTCCCACTCTTTCTTCAAACAAACCATTTCCAGGTCCCCACGCAGCAGCAGCAGGCTCTGGGAACACCAAGAGGCACAAGAGGTGGCCCAGCCCTGGTGCTCCCTAGCTGGGCACATCACTCCGAGCTCTGCAAGGCTGCCAAAGTTACTCCAGGAGGCACAAGCAACTGCATCAAGCACAGTGTGAATGCTGCGACCGTAAACCAAGTGGCACAGCAGCCCTACCAAACTGGGTTCCTTCTCTGCACAAAGGGCAGGGGACAGGAGGCGCCCTCTTCAAAGGGTGGCTCTGAGGTTTGCATAAGACACTGCATGCAAAGCAAAATGCTGGGGACAGTAAAAGCTCAAGAAAAGCCGGCTGGTGAAATTCCTCTCCGACAAGGTCCTGGCCCTCTAGGCAGCTATTTTATACAATCACTCTCGGCAAGTCCCAGGGTTGGTGGCTTTCACGGAAACAGAGGTCTTCAGAATTTCTTCTCAAAGTCATGAAGTTATGAGAGGCAGCAGGAAACGGATTTCTACTGCTTTTCCCCAAATCAATTTAACCAGATCTCAGGGAAAAAAGCTGCCCCTTCTGCTAAAGAGGGGTCCATTTTAAGCAGCCAAGGACCTGTTTGCCACCGTGGCCTGCCAAGGTGTAAGATGTATGCGGCGATAACAGAGTCACATACACAACTTTCTAATCCATCAGTGTCAGCTCTCCCTGACAGAGCGCTTACTCACACTTGCTCATTGTTAGTCAACTGGCCACTCGTCCTGGGTAAAATTTGGTGCTTTCCACAGACCCACGGACTGGGATCATTTTTCACTCCACTCCTGCCTCTAAGGCCTCGTCTCCTGGTACCGGTGCTCGCTCTGGAGGCCGACAATGCCAATGTGTGCAGAGCTGATTGATGAATATAAAACAGGGCCGGTGCCGGGGGACCAGTCCAGCCACTAGAGAGCGGTGGAGCACCTCTTACTGCTTGGTAAAACAGACGCAGGCTTTAAATGGTTTAATTGTATGCACGCATTTCATTATAAGTCTTGGCCAAAAGCTTTCTGGCGAGGCAAGCCAAGCAATCAGACAATCTTGCATCGCTTGCTGAAATCCAGATTTGTCCTTTGTCAGCATAAACAGTTTAATTTGATGTTTTCACTCCTGAGTAAGCACTGAGTATTACATTTAAACCCCTCATGAGGGGGAAGAATGCTTTTTTTTTTTTTTTTTTTATCAGCAAATGTACCTCAATGTCAAAGTCTACCTTTTATTCCCAATGAATTAAAAAAATTATTCCATTTAATATGCTAAAAATATTTCTTAAAGTATCCAATCATTTCACTCAAAAACCAATTCCTCAAAAAATGGAATTCCTTTTCTAAATGTAATGTAGTCAAATAGGAGTTAAATTTTACCCTAATAATTTAGAACACCACTTGAAGGGAACAGGGATTTTTCTTACAATTGCAACTGCAACATCTCATTGACCTGACAGGTTATAAACACTTATTCTTCACAAAAGACTATCAATCAAGGCATCAGGACCTAAAATGTGAAAGGTTTTATTAATGCATTTTAATGAAATGTCAAAAGATATGGAGAACATTTTTTCCTTAAAACACAGGAGTCACCTACCTCTACTGACGGGATAAAATGGAGGATGAAAATTACCCTAAAATGCGCCTATCTTTATCAGTCCCCCACACCACAAGGTCCCGCCAAGAAACCCAAGCTGAGTGCAAGGCACGCCCTGCCCTCCTGCTGCAGGAGTGTGGGGAGCCGGCATCTCTCAAAGGTACCCTTTACTCGGGTCTACATTTAAAAATAGCTTCCCAGATTTCAGGGCATTCCACTTTGCAGGCCTTTTCTAAGTGTTCATGGCCCTCAGAACCCCCAAAGACCAAAGGAGCATAGATTTTAATAATTTATAGAGCACACCTAGCTTTAATCATAAGATGGATCTTTTTCATAGAGCTTGTGAGCAAACAATAAGAAATCCTGTTTACCACAAAAAAATGTGTAGCTCCATCAATTTTCTCATTTTTAATTAATTAATGGACTAAATGGTATTATCTTCATTGTATGAATGGAAGAAGCTGAAGTTCACAGAAAGGAAGGAGGCTACCCAAAGTCATGCAGCCAGGAATGGGAGATGGGGGCGTGAACTCAGAATATTCTATGAAACACACAGTGAAGTCTTCTGATGCCTAAGATGTCTGACCAATGAGGAAGTAAAAGGCCATCAAACACTAGGTCATAAGTGTATAAAGGCGCTTTCCATTAGCAGGGGCGACTCTGGTACAATTCTGAAACCAGAGCAGGTAAAGATGAGCTAGCTAACCTGACTCTCTCTTGGTGGGGTTTAAAGCAAAGAACTTTAAACTGTGAGCATTTCCTTTAACTGTTCTGAAAAGTGCTCTGGCAAGGGTTTTTACTTGGTTGTAGGCTAAGGACAGTTCAAATCAGGAAACTTCGTGGTAAAATGTCAGAACAGGAGAAAAAAGAGGAAGAGTTCCCACACATTAATTCAATACCTCACCATTTTGTCTATAAAAGGCATTTAATATTTTTTTTACACAGAATCAAGAACAAAATCCAATCTAATTAGAACAGATTAAGAACTGGCAAGGGCGGACTATATTACATTCCCTGTAACAATATGATGAATTTTAGAAGTAAATATTTTCTCATTTCCTGATATAACGGCACCATCTATTGGCTTAGTACCACCTTTGCAGCAACCAAGAAATGATGCATTCATTCAACTTTCATGTGCTTTTGCTTCCCAGTTGTTTTATCCTGCCACTCCATTGCAACATAATTTTAAGATATAAAATCCATTCACTGCACATTTTAAATCTTCTAAAGTACATCTTACTTATATCAATTAAAGCAGGAAAAAGTGCCAGAAAAATCTTGAAGAGGGCTGCACACAGAAAAATGTATTGGCACTAAAACTATCAAAACACTATGCACCAAACATCTACTACATGCCACATACAAGAGATATTTGGTACCTCACTTCATGCTCACACATGAAGTAAGCATAGGACAGTCCCTCAGGTCATCATGTTACAAAAGAAATCAATGTTCACAGTCAAACAGCTAAATGAATGTTGGACTTAAGATCTGAACCCAGGCTGAGCGTAGTGGCTCACGCCTACAATCCCAGCAATTTGGGAGGCCAAGGCAGGAGGATCGCTTGAGACCAGAAGTTCCAGACCAGCCTCGGCAACACAGTGAGACCCAGTCTCTACCAAAAAAAGAAAGAAAGAAAAAAGCAGTGGTGGTGCGCCCATTGTCCCAACTACTCGGGAGGCTGAGGTGGAAGGATCACTTGAGCTCAGGAGTTGGAGGGTACTGCGAGCTATGATCATACCACTGTACTTCAGCCTGGGCGACAGAACAAGACCCTGCACCTAAAAAATAAAAATCAATAAGTTAATATTTTTAAAAAAGATCTGAACCCAATCTGACTTCAAAAACCAGTTTTCACTCAGCCACACTGCCTCAAAAAATGGCCAAGAGCAACATACGCACGTAAAAAGCACCCAGTGATTTACAGAGCGTGTGCACATAAAATGCAACATTTCAGCATCCCAACAACCCTGTGACCTTCCCAAGTCAAAAAAAGTAGCTTCATTTTAGAAAGAGGGGTTATGAGGTTCCAGAGTTTAGGTGACTAGGCTCTGGTCAAGCAGAGCTGGGACCAAAGCAAGGGCTTCCACCTCTTTTTCTAGAATCCTAGGTGATACTTCAGGAGTTTACAGAAAAAGCCCACTCTAGTCACTGGTTATGTGGACAAAGCTCCTGCCGGAATAGGGTTTCCTAGACTAGCACAGCTCCTCCCTTGCCCAGCCCCTGGCCCACAGAGAGCACAGACACAATCCAGTTCCGACGGAAACACATGCTTCTAAAGCCTCTTGTACATAGTCAACCGCATTGCTGACCCCAGAACAGACAAAAGAATTTCCAGCAACACACAGCTATGAAGTCCATACATATGCCCTCTGAGAAGGTTTTTATAAACTAAATAAACATGCTATAAGTTTGCATCCAATTTAAGAGTTGAAAATGAATATGGAAGAAACATTTGCAAACTTAAAAGTGGACTAATTTCACCCAGTGCAGGATAACTTTCAAAATCAAGTCATGAGGAGATATCAAAACATCTATACCAAGGTTGTACTTTAGTATAAAAATACAGAAAAGGTTGTACTTTAGTGTAAAAATGGCAAGTCCAAACTCCCTATCGATGTTCCTAAGTTCTCACTTAATTCTAAGATTCTTTTGCCCACAAGGTGAGACATTCAGTATGTTTCCTACTCTGTCCCACATCTTTCAAACTGCTTGGGGGCCCTGTAAACTGGGACTTAGGAGGTGCATTCCAGTAATTAGGAAACTGTATAACCAGTTTATCTGGAGAGAGAATTTTACCTGGATGGCCCCGGCAGTGACCCCAAGTCTTCCCTAATGATGCATACCAATGTTTATTCCTTAAGTTAGTATTCCTAAATTGTCCAAGGACCTCATTTTCAGGAATGTCATGCTTGAAATTTTATTCATGTTAATTCTCTATGTGGATAAGCAGGCAAAAACAAAAATTTTATATACCTTGCCCATGCTGCTTCAAGGAACACTGCCAAGCTAATAGCAAAAGATGGTCCCCAAGCTTCCTCTGACACCACTTCAGCTTGCCTAATAAAGAAAAGCTGGCAAGTTCAAAGAATAAGCTAATTAATCTGAGAATTAAAAGAACCCACATTATGTCTATAAAAACGTAACTAAAATGCTTTCCCTTTCTTAACAAAGTCAAAAAATTTGACTTGCCTAGCTTTTATCAATCAAATGAATCCATCACCAGCAATCTCTTCCAAATTACTCTCTTAAAAAAGAAGGAAATGAAACCAAAGGGATCCTTTTTCTTTTTGGAGAAAAAAACCACACGCCACGTACCAACAGGAAAAAGTCAGAGACTGAGGTTCCCATTCCAACTCATGTACTTCCTTGCTGTGGTACCGTGACAAGTAACCTCTCTGAGCCTCAGTTTCTTCATCTTTAAGACAGGGATGATGGTACCCACCTCACAGTGTTGCAAAGATTATATCAGTAAAGCATCCCACACCAGGTGCAGGTGCCGTAGGTGGATGAATGTTGATCTCATTATGGTCAATGTCATGTCTACAAAGAAGGTTTTAGGGCAGAAGCTATGGGGGGGGGGGAGCACCACAAGGAGTCTGATATATTAGTCTCCCAAGTAAACTCTCAGGAAGGCCAGTCCTCAGAGAGGAGGCTCGAGGAGCCAGCGCTCGATGCAGATCGAGCTGTGCCCGCAAGTTAAAGAGGAGCAAGACAAGACAGGTGTCTTCTATTTAATGTAAATTAACAGCAGCCTTCAGGCGCCTGGCTAGTCGCCAATTCAGGCCCATGGGTAGACAAAATTTAGACACCCTTGTCTTCCGGTTAATTTGTAGCTTCCAGCTCTTACTGTCAAATCACTCAGGAAAAAAAAAAAAAAGGAGTAATTACAAAGTTTTACTTTTATTTTTCATAATAAAAAACTCAAAATCTAACTAAAACATGAGAATTCAGATGAAATATTCATTTTCTCACTTAAGCTACAAAACAGAAAGCCTTGATTCCACAGCGAATGCTAATGTTCCATAGAGGCATTTCATTTAGGAGGAACTTCTATTTTATCCGGAGTCTGAGGTTTGGTTTGTAGCTCACTCAAAATAAGGAGCATGAATTAAAACAGAGTCAGGCCAGGCACAGTGGCTCATGCCTGTAATCCCAGCACTTTGGGAGGCTGAGGTGGGCGGATCACTTCAGGTCAGAAGTTTGAGACCAGCCTAGTCAACATGGCGAAACCGTGTCTCTACTAAAAATACAAAAATTGGCCGGGCATGGCTAATTACAGGCACACGCCTTTAATCCCAGCTACTCAGGAGGCTGAGGCAGTATCACCTGAACCCGGGAGGCAGAGGTTGCAGTGAGCCAAAACTGAGCCACTGCACTCCAGCCTAGGTGGCAGAGTGAGACTCCATCTCAAAAAAAAAAAAAAAAAAAAAAAAAAATTCCACATTTTGGAAATTCTGAGTTCTCTCTCAAATTCCAACATCCCGCTCCTCACTCCCTCAAAAGGAAAGGAAAGGGGAAAGAAGGGGGTGGAAGGGGAGGTGTCAACGGGATGGGAAGGGAAACAAAAAATAAGAGACAAAACAACAACAAAAATCAAACTCAGATTAGGAAGAAAGGCAGCCCTGCACAGCTACGACCACAGAACAATGACTGAAAGAAACTCAAAGAGCCACAGAGACAAAGCCCAGGCCAGCACAAAACCATGATCTTACGTTCTCTGTAAAGAGCTCCTCTTCATGGTGGAGTTGGATTGGAAAGAAACAAAAAGTAAACATCATGTTGTCTTGGGGTAGTAAAATTGTGGAGACATATATATATATATATACACATACACACACACACATATATATATGTATATGTATATATATATGTATATATATATATATATTTTTTTTTTTTAATTCTTTTGCCGCAATAAGGCTGTTTCAGTAAATACTGTTTTCAACATGCAGGCAGAGAACAGTCAAAAATACAAAAACAAGTAAGCGCACTTTGGGAATTTGTGTAAACATCTGTAGTATTCAGACGCAAGGCTTAATAGTTAAGTAAAATCACATCTGTAGAACGATCAAATCACAGCAGCTGTGTTGTACTGGGGCTTGCCGGAGATGGAAGACAGGGTTCAAATCCCAGCTTTGTCACTTACGGGGCTGACTGCCACTAGGTTAAGTTGCTAAATCTCTCTAAGCTTCAGGTTTCTCATCAGTAAAATGGCAATAACAGCATCCCTTACACTGAATTTTAACTGAAAATAATGTGCCAGCACCCAGCAGACTCTGGCACAGAGACATTCCATAAATATGCTTTAAATTTAAAATAATAGTAGCTTAAACCAAAAAAAAAAAAAAAAGTAAAAGGACCTGTCACATTTACAACACTTTAGCTAAACTCGGAACACACAAATGGAACACAATCTAAACCCAATGCATTCCAGGGGTACTGTAAACTGCTAGTTCATAAACAATGAACAGCAGCTAAGGTTTCTAACGTGAAGTTTCATTCTTTAGCACAAACAAGTTGGAGAATCAGAAAATTAATTCACCATCGAATATTCATTGAGTTACACAGGGCTCCCATGAGACCCTGGGAGTAAGGCACAGATGCTGCTCTCGGAGGGCTAGAACTGTGCATGGGCAAGAGGGACAAGGCCTAGGGGAAGCAGGCAACGTGGGGCCAAGGCCTGAGTCCTGGGATACTGCCTCACTCCTGGGAGGGACCTGCTAACTCCGCTGGGGGCCGCCAGGAGGGAATGGTCAGGGTGGGGAGGAGGAACACTCCAGGCAGAAAACGTGTTTCTGAAAGAAGGCAGCAGTGGGTGTTAGACTCTGTTCTGGGGAGGGCCAGGGGCCTGTTGCCACAGAAGCCCAGGACACAAAGGAAGGAAGAACAGGAAATGAGATGAAAAAAAGGGCCTAGAGCCCAAGTGAAAAGGAGGTGGCCCCAGGTGAAGGAACGACTGCAACACCACAGCCAAGAGCCAGCAAGGAGCTGGCGCTGAGGAAGGCCGGGAGAGAATGACAACAGAATAAAAGGTTAGCTGGTTTCTAAGAGGTCTCTGTAATGTGACTATCCCCACCGCCACTGGATTCGTTCGCACCCTCAACATTTCTGGCCAGGATGCCAGCTCCCTCCCTGCTCCAGGCCCCTCACACCAATGCTCCCCACAGCTGTCAGCTGCTCCTTCTAACAAGCAAAGCTAATCCTCTCATTCCCTGGCTTGAAAACTGGAGCTGGAAACCTCCAGGACAAAATCAAAACAGCTCCGCCTGCAGCGTCTAGACCCCCAGGGCCTCGCTTTCCAGCCTTGCCTCCGCTGCACACTCCACAACATCCATCCCTCTTCCACCCTCCCCAACTCTGCTCTGCCACGCCCCCTCCACGAGTCCCTTGCCCTAGCCCCACCCACTGCTCCTGCCACACCCATGCAGCACACTCTGGCCTTTCAGTGCTTAACTACACAGAGCCCCTGTGCACCACAGGCCCAAGGCCTATCCCCTGGGGCTAAGGGGTGCGTGGCTAATTCCTACTCATCCCTCAGGCGTTTAAGTGTTCTTTCTTCCCACTTTCGCCCATCAGACTGGCAAAAATACTCAGTGTCCACGAGCTGATGGGAGACAGGCATCCTTGTATTCTCTACTGGGAATATCAACTCGTGCCAGCTTTTTGGACAGCAATTTGGCAATAGCTCTCAAAAGGTAAAATGCACTGTCATTTCTCTGGGCTGCCCAGCAGCTGTATTTCCTGCCTATGTCCATCGCCATCTGAGCGGGAGGCTGAGCTTCACTAATCAGAAGCACCCACCTTCCCCCGGAGGAACTCTCTGGCGGTGGGAGGGATGGCAAGAAGGCTCAGTTCTGCGGCAGCCAGGGCCCAGCACCAGCTGTGCCCACAGTGTAGACTGAGACACTGTTCTTGGCCCCAAACCCAGTTCTTGCCCTCCCAACTCTGTTTGTGTGCCACCTGCTATACTTTCTCAAAAAAAATCTCTCTTCCTTAAATCATCCGGTGGCTCAACTGCAACAGAGAACGCTGGCCAAAACATGTGTACACCTTAATCCAGAAATTCCACTGCTAAGAATTTATCTAAATGAAATACGTATTTATACAAGTAGACCAAGATGCATTTGTTACCAAAATATGAAAAGCAAGATATTCAACAGTAGAAGAATGGGTCAGTCAAGCATGGTATAGCTACATAATGCAATTCTGTACAGCTTGCTATTACAGAAATTCTACAGGCCTACATATGCTGATACAAAAACTTCTTCCAAACAAGTTAACAGTAAGAGAAGAATATTATGTATAACATAAGCTCATTTGTGTTTTTTTTTTTAAACGGGTAACTAGATGACAGAGGAGATTCATGAAGGTGTATCAATTTTCTGGAAAAAAATACAAAAAATTCCTAAAAGTGGTTGCTTTGGAGGGATATGAAGGAGACTTTTCTTAGTTCTTTATCCCACTTGAATGTTCTGTCACATTCATAAATTACATTCATTAGAAAACGCCTGAATGTCACTTGTTCAGAAAGGACTTCCCAAATACCCTCCAGCCACACACTCCTTCCTGTTATCCTCTCTAATGACTGTTCTTTTCCTCTGGGGCACTTAACATTCTTCTAGATTAACGTGAATTTACCTTTCTATTGCCTGTCTCCCTCACAAGACCAGGCTCTGAGGCAGGCACCAAGTTGACCACTCACATTCCCAGTTCCTAGCAAAGTGCTCAGCACGAGTGATGCTAAATACACGGCTGACGAATGAATGAAGAGATCCAATCCTCCTTTTAAGACTGGGCTCAAATGAAGCTCTTCCTGAATTCCCCCAGTTTGGAAGTGGCCCTTTCTCCCTGGGGCCCTCTCCTGCCCTTGTCAGTGTGTACATCTGCGTCCCCCATTAGACTGAGTATCTGAGGACAAAGACCCTGGTATTCACCTCTATCTGTGCTGCCTGCGATGGTGTCTTTACACAGAAGGCACTCACTAAAGAGCTCATAAATGAACAGAGGAACAAACAAGATCTCACAGTAACAATTTACTTGGGTATTAAAATCAGATATTACTGATGTCTCATTCTCCTTCATCGGGTATTTTAGGGCAGCAAAATCTGTGTGTGTGGAGTCAGTGGTTTCTAAACAGAATTCTCCTATAAACTCAGAGCTGTGGACCCACCACCCGGAATTCAAATTAGACTTGGAGAGACAGGAGGTCACCGCTGGCCAGGAAAAAGCACAAAGTAGGTGGCAGAGTGATGTATGCAGACACAAAGCTGCTACCTACTCACTTTCAACAACTTTTCCTAATGCAGCTTTATGCTCATGACACAAATTAGCACAGTTCACAGGCAAAAGAAACCAATTTTCCCATTTTACAAATGAAGCGGCTTTGTATCAATGTTAAACTTCTTTATTTCATGACTTTACCAAGGTGACAAAAGAGAACATCTTGAAGGATTCAGAGGTGAAGCGTTGTGGTGCCTATTTACTGTCAAATGGTTCCCGGCACACCCAAAACAATGATAGTGGGAATAGCAATGGGTGTGAGAGAGGCAGAGCTAATGTGGCAAAACGCTAACTGACAGATCTGAGGAAAGGACAGATCAGTGTTTGCTCAACATTATTCTTTCTTTTTTTCTGCAAGTCTGAAATTGTTTAAGTTAAAAAAAGAAGAAATAAAACTAATAGAAAAGGTTATTTCACCTTTACCACCATTTAAAGGTATCAGCTGGGGGGAAATACAAGCAATACTTTAATGGAGATAAGAAATACATTTGAATAAAGCAATTCAGAACAATTCTAAAATTACCGTATCTTCATTTTAGAATAATTACAAAGATTCATCCGTATGGTATCTAGGGGTAAATCATCTCTCCAACAAACAGTGAACATCTGTTATATAAAAACCTTGTAAGAGGCTAGTTAACAACACAACGGCACAGCAAAGTCTCAAACTGGCAATTTCCAAACTACTCAAGGCAGCAGTTTTCCTAGCTGTGGAGCCAAGACGCCAAGACAGAAAATATGAAAGAGGTAAATGACAGCTGGAAAAACACCAGCTACACACCATACACACAACCTGTTCGAATTTCTGGACCTATGCAATTTGACCCAGAAGCGTAACATAAATGTTACAACTTCAAAATCCCAATTCTTCTAAATATAATTGTATCACTATTTTTTGCAGTCATTAAAAAAAAAAAAAATTATCAGCGGCCTATAATCCCAGCATCCTTGGGAGGCCAAAGCAGGCAGATCACCTGAGCCCAGGAGTTCAAGACCAACCTGGGCAACATGGTGAATCCCCATCTCTACAAAAAATACAAAAATTAGGCATGGTGGAACATGGCTATAGTCACGGCTACTCAGGAGGCTGCAGTGGGTGATTCACCTGAGCCCAGGAAGGTTGAGGCTACAGTGAGCCGTGATCGCACTGTTGTACTCCAACCTGTGCAGCAGTGAGAACTTATTAAAAAAAAAACAAAAAAACACCCTATCTAGCAGCTAGAGCTAAAACATAAATGTGCAAAGTTAGCAAATGAGGACAAGAAATGGGGAAAAAATTACTATTTACAGGCCAAGCATTGGAGCAGACGCATTATATATGTTATTTCCAACCATTACAACTTGGTGTGGTCAGTATTATTGGTACCACTTCACAGGTGAGGAAACTGAGGTTCAGACAGAAATCAAATACTCCAATCCCTCAGAGATTAAGTAGTAAAGAAGGACCACGATCACTCCTTTAGGTCAAAATGTACCAGCCAAGTTTCCCATGTGAGGCTTCTACTCTAGACTTCTACTCAAGTCTCACCTTCTTCATAAGACCTCTCCTGACTTTAAAAAAAAAAAAAAATACAAATACAAAATAGAGTCTCACTCTGTTACCCAGGATGCAGTACGGTGGCCTGATCACAGCTCACTGCAACCTCAAACTCTTGGGCTCACACATCCTTCTGCCTCGGCCTCCCAAGCAACCGGGACTATAGGCACACACCACCAGACCCAGCTAATTTTTTGGGGGGGGTGGAGGTGGGCAGGGTGCAGACTGGGTCTTGCTATGTTGCCTAGGCTGGTCTTGAACTTCTGGCCTCAGCCAGCCCTCCCACCTCAGCCTCCTAAAGCACTAATTACAGGCATGAGCCACCGTGCCTGGCCCTTTCTATTTAACACTGCCATCTGCCTCCACTCCAGCCCCTGCCCACCATTGCCACGTCCCCTTATCACGTGTGAATTATAATTTTTTGTTTTAAGATCATTGCAAATTCATATGCAGATGTAAAAATAAGTTTCCATATGAACTTGACTCAGTTTCTCTCAAAGGAAATTCTTGTGTAACTACAGTACAATACCACCTATATTACTTTTTTTCTTAGTATCACTTTCTAATGCAGGCTTAGTAGCCCTTATACAAAATGCTAGGGACCAGAAGTGTTTCAGATTTCACGTTTTGTAGTATCAGCATTATACTTAACCAATTTAGCATTCCTAGTCCAAAAATCCAGAATCAAAAATGCTCCAGTGAGGCTAGGCGCAGTGGCTCGTGCCTGTAATCCAAGCACTTTGGGAGGCCAAGGCAGGCAGATTACTTGAGGTCAGATGTTTGAACCAGCCTGGCCAACATGGTGAAACTTCTGTCTCTACTAAAAATACAAAAAATTAGCCGGGCATGGTGGCATGCAACTATAGTCCCAGCTACTTGGGAGGCTGAGGCAGAAGAAATACCTTGAACTTGGGAGGCAGAGGTTGCAGCGAGCTGAGATCACACCACTGCACTCCAGCCTGGGCAACAGAGCGAGACTCCATTTCAAAAAAGAAAAAAATAATAAAAATAAAAATGTTCCAATGAGTATCATGTTGGCACTCAAAAACTTTAGAATTCTGGAGTATTTCAGACTATAAAAAATAAATTCATAATACACAGGTTGTGTAACTGTGTATTATATATGTAAATGTTTATAACACCTGTGCATTGTATTTCTCACAGTTGTTTATTGTCTATTTACCCTAACTAAAATATAATCTCCTTGAGAGCAGGAATCACTATCAGAATTGTGTTCACTGCTAAGCACCTAGAACAGGGCCTCATCTGTACTAGGGACTCAGTAAATATTTGCTGAATGAATCAAAGCACTGTATTGCACCTCCTCTTCTAAGAGAAAACAGACCAGCTGTTCAGAGAAACCACCTTGGTAAATAAGAGTTCTGAAACGTCAGGGAAACGTTATACTCACCCATGGTGACATAAGGCAACTTATCAGTTGATCCGTGAGGATAGATACTGTAGAGGTGAGGTCCAGTAACATCTACTCCGCCTAAAACTAGGGCTGCACCAATGTAACCTTGATACCTG
>NW_016107521.1:1922749-1944377 GCF_001604975.1 Cebus imitator | reverse complement strand
TTTTTTTGCAGAGATGTTGTCTCGCCATGTTGCCCAGGCTGGTCTCAAACTCCTGTACTCAGGCAATCCTTCCACCTTGGCCTCCCCAAGTGCTCGGATTATAGGTGAGCCAACACCCCCAGTCCACACTCCCCTTTAAAAGACAGCATTATCATTCCTATTCTAAAGAAGAGAAAACCAACCCAGAGACATTGAGAACTTGCCCGGTCTCAGAAGCAAACTGAGCTGACTCCAAAGATTATCAGCACTTTTCCCATCACACCTCTCTGTGATCAGCACATAAGCCTCCTCCAAAGTTAACAATAAGGAGGTGCTAAGCTCAGCTGTTCCACTGTTCAAATTACCAACCTGGCCACAAAGGCCAGTCACAGTGGCTCAAACCTATAACCCAGCACTTTAGGAGGCCGAGGTGGACAGATCACTTCAGTCCAAGAGTTCAATACCAGCCTGGACAACATGGAGAGACCCTGTCTCTACAAAAAAAATATGAAAAATTAGCAAGGCATGGTGGCATGCACCTGTAGTCCCAGCTACTCAGGAGGCTTAGGAGAGGTTCTCTGGAGTCCAGGAGGCAGAGGTTGCAGTGATTCATGATCATACCACTGCACTCCAGCCTGGGAGACAGAACAAGAGTTGTCTCAAGGGGAAAAAAAAATTATCAACCTCACCACAGCCCAAAGAGAAAAACGGCTCATGTCAAAACACCTTTGCCTTTGAATAAACCCACATTAAAAGCACATATATGAACTTATATCAAGAAAAAAAGTATTTCATCATTCAGGAAAGTGAGTATTAAAATAACTCCATGATAGCCTAAGAAACCAATGCTACTACACACAGGATAAACTTACACTTCTCCAGGAACATCAGAGGAATCTATTTTCCGCCCATCCCAGCTCCATTTAATTGTTCACATATTTGTTCCTTTGGACCCCTTTTTTCCATTTCTATAGATTCATTTCCCTGTATTTGGTACAGTTTTTTAACGTGAGAATTGCTGTGCTAGATAAACATGCTGGATTTAAAGTTATCCACTGTGAGCCTTTAGCTGTTTGGGAAGAAAAGCATAACCAACACGTACTGAATTTGCCAAACAATGTAATCACTAAAACTGATAAACTAACACAAGCATCAAAGTCTTAACTCCAGACTGTCTGAGACACAGCCATACATCCAGAAGTGCTCTAAGTAAACAGAACAGCGGTCCAATACTTCCCCCGTTCCTTGATTACCAAATTGTTATTTCAAAAAGAACCTTCCATTTATAACTAAAAACTTCAAGAACGTCCTAGGAAAGGATTTTAGAAGTAGCCTTAAAAAGAGAACAGAGCTCTAGACAAGGGAGGAAACTGGTCCAAGGCCATACAAGCTAGCAGCAGGGTCAGGCCAGGGCCAAGGGCTCCAGTAAGAGAAGCCACAATTGCCACCCCCAACTAGTCCAGTGCCTCTTCCACTATACCAGCTGTCTACTGAACAGGGTGTTTAAATAAAATCAGTGATAATCAGCTAGTTGCCTTCTAAGCTAAAACATAAACTGGCAGATGTCTTTAAATGAATCAAGATGTTTTGGCAAATTATTGTAATTATTAAAATTTCAATAATTCATTGATCCAGAAATTTTACTACCAGTACTCTATTCTAAGGACATATACAGAAATGAATGCACAAGGATGTTTACAACAGTATTGTTTATGACTAAAAAAAGGGGAAACAGCCAGAGGGAAAAATGGCTAAACTGATCCAGCTGTACAACAGAACATTACACAATCATTAAAAATCATGCTAAGCCAAGTGTGGTGGCCCACGCCTGTAATCCCAACACTTAGGGAGGTCATGGCAGGAGGATTACTTGAGGCCAAGAATTTGAGACCAGCCTAAGCAACATAGTAAGACATCATCTACAAAAAATTTTAAGAAACAGACACAACAAAAAATTAGCCAAGCATGGTGGCATGGGCCTACAGTCCTAGCTACTCAGGAGGCTAAGGTAAGCTGATGACTTGAGCCTAGAATTTTAAGGCTCAAGTCATTTGTCATGCACCATCTTTAAGTGAGCCAGGATCATGCCAGTGCACTCCAGCCTGGGCAACAGAAAGAGACCCTGTCTAAAATAAAATTAACCATCATACTACATTTTCTCCTGCACTACTGATGGTAGTACGATGCTTGTCAAGGGAGAGCTTTGGCTACGTCTACCAAAATGTTAAATGTGCAAAACTTTGAACCAACAATTCTACTTCTGGGCATTTACTCTACAGTCTAAGGAATTAATCACACAAGTACTCAAAGGTTCTATGTTCCAAAGGGTTCACAGAATACCTAATAATATCTTAAATACCTTAAAATGGGCAACATCATTAATGTTCAAAAATTGGCTAAGTTGTAACACAGCCACAGAATGGATACAATGATACCACCAAAAAATTATGACACAGAGCCCTCTTAAAAACTGACTAGAATTGTGGAAATTTTCCCCCATAAAAGTACACACAAACATTTTTTCTGATTTCAGGAGAGTTACAAGTATTCAGAGCTTCTCTATGGACTCAAGAGAAAAACTCTTCCACAGACAGGAACCATATTCATAAGACACTATTATGTGAATAGCGGAAATTACAAAACAACACATACAGTAATAGTTCATTATTTTAAATGCACACATACAAGGATACATGCCCAGAACAAAAGGTACGGAAAAAACAGATCTTCAAAAATGCACAGTGTATGTGCCTAAGTGGCAGAACATCAGGTGGCATTTACTTCCTTCTATCCAGGTTTCTGGTGTCTACATTTTTTACAATTATATTATTTCTCATAATTTTAAAAACAGGTATTTTCATTTTGAAATACCCTGGTATAGAAGCCATTCAAGATGCACTGTTAGGTGAAAAGCTTAGGCTCTGTCACAGTCAGAGCAACTATAATCCCATGTTTTAAAATATTACTGAACATATTTTTAAAACCTTGAAGGGTAATCATCTCTTAGCACTAACTGCTTGTGGGTGGCAGGAATCCAGGTAGTTTTTTATATTCTTTTTGTTTCTATCTTCCAGCTTTGCTTTTACCATGAACGTGAACGAGTAACATAGAAGGAAGAGAGGAAGGGAAGAACTTAAAAGACGAAAGACTAGAATAACATACACCAAACCAAGAGTGTTGCTCCCTGAAAGGCAAAGTTTTTACTTTGTTCTTTGAGCTTTTCAGTATTTCCCAAATTTTCTACAATAAATGTACATTGTGTTTATTAGAAAAAAAGTTACAATATAAGAGCCTCTACATATTCAAGTAAGTTTCCAGAACATAGAACAGCATTTCACCAACATTTTTATTAAACACAAGGAGGCTCCATGCTTACAGAACAAGTATTATTTACATCAACTACATCTAGCTAGCATTACGTGTAAGATAAAGGTGGTGCTTAAGGGAAAAGATGTCCACTTTTGTTTATTATTTTCTCACTGACTCACATACAAGGAAACGGGCCGTTCAGAAAAAAAAAAAAGTTCAGTAATACCAAGAATACCTTCTACTCCTTTTCAGACTGAATTTTATGGGGCTCTAACTAGGCAGTAGGCTCTGTAGTATGCAAGGTCATAGCCTCGCCTCCTTATTCCTTTCCTCCTCAAAAGTCAGACCGACAGAAACTATTATCTTCATTTTACTGAGAAGGAAAACTAGCCAAGGAGGCAAGGTGAATCACCCAAATTTACACAGTTATCAGTGCTGTAGGCAGGAGGTGAACCAAAGTTCTAAAGTCAAATCCTACACTCTTTTTCTTTATACCACTCTCATTTTATGTAATTCACCAAAAATGTAAGAGACCATAAAAGACTATAACTATTATGCTGGTTTATATTTTTAAATGTTCCTCTCAAAGTCTGGTAAAATTTAACTTTTACAAAGTATATTAAACTAAAAAATGACAAAACACTGGAAAAAGAGACTTTAGAACATTCTAAAGTGATTAATGGAAACATTTGCTACGTTATTTTGCTAATTGTTTTACATGACATTACAAGGAATCTTGAAACATTCTATTTGAGGCAATTTTACAAGCTTAAAAATTGCCTTTATTACGTAGATTATTGTATTACACAGATTATGTTACACTGTGTAATGTTACACTGTGTAAAAAAGTTTTCAAAGAAAGTCTTATACATAATGTAGCAAGCAAGCCACCAGAGGGAGCTTTATATTTAAAATTAAAATCCACAAATGTCCAGAAATCTCATCAATAGGCGTGCTTTA
Source organism: Cebus imitator (assembly GCF_001604975.1). Taxonomy (NCBI): domain Eukaryota; kingdom Metazoa; phylum Chordata; class Mammalia; order Primates; family Cebidae; genus Cebus; species Cebus imitator. The sequence continues at coordinate 1,940,129 of NW_016107521.1, read as the reverse complement.
ACAAGTTCTACTCACACTGTACTGGAAGAATTCGGCTAGTAGTAATTCTCGTGGATTAGAATAATGATATGTACACAAACACAAAGCAGCAATTGGGTGGACTAGGCTTCTTACCCATATGGCTCTAGGCCTCGGTCTCATTTGTGAAATGGGAACTATATTACTTGTAGCCCTTGGCCTTGCTACTGGGCTACACTAAACCTCATACACACTATTGAAAACCCAGGGGCCAGGCTAGACACAGAGATGAGGACCTGCAAATTCTCTGAAGGCCAGAGCCCTGAAGGAAACAGTAAAGTGAGCCGGGCAGAGAATGTGACAGAGCACCCACTCCCACTTCTAAGGCAACATCCACCACTGAGTTCCAGAAGTTTATTGCCACGTGTTTCTGAATGTTTTCAAAAGACAGAAATCTAGACTTTTTTTTTTTTTTTGAGACAGAGTCTTGTTCTGTCACCCAGGCTAGAGCACACTGGTGTGATCTCACCTCACTGCAACCTCCACCTCCTGGGTTCAAATGATTCTCCTGCCTCAGCCTGCTGATTAGCTGGGACTACAGGCATGCGCCACCACGTCTGGCTTAGTTTTGTATTTTTAGTAGAGACGGGGTTTCACCATGTTGGTCAGGCTGGTCTCAAACTCCTGACCTCAGGTGATCCGCCTGCCTTGGCCTTCCAAAGTGCTGGGATTACAGGTATGAGCCACCATGCCCAGCTGAAATCTAGACTTTTAATTCAAATCTCCCCGTTTGCAATTATTAGCCACTATTTAAAATATATATATATATATATATGAACCAAATAAATTTCTCTACAAGCTGGTGGCCTATGAGCCACCGGTTTAAAATCTTTACTGTCTATCCATGCTCCCTTTTAATTCTCACAACCACCCCGATAGGGGCAGTTATCATGATATCCATTCTACATAGAAGGAAAAAGGAAAGAATTTGTTAAAGGCACGTTCCAAAAGGAGAAGCCAGTATTCCAAACTAAGACTAAATGCCCAGGCTATTTCTGCTATAAACACTGCCTCTCTTATGAGAAACAAATGAGAAAATGCACTTTGAAAGCTGCCAAGACCCATACAGACATAAAGTGATGACGTAATTATTAGAGGAGAAAGAGAAACAAAACTACTAATATGAGCTGAGAGTCAGCAGAGAATGAAGGTCAGGTCAGGCAAGTTACTACACCTCTTTAACTTCAATTTGTTCACTTACAAATTAGCCCCTATTTCAGAGTTAAAAGGATGAGACCGTGCAAAAAGCCCTTTAGCACAGGTCCTGGAACAGAATAAGAGGTATATAAAAGTTTGTTAATGTTATCATACCCACTCACAGCCAATTATAAACACCTCTTTTTATTTCATTGTTATTTTGCCCGTAAAGGGAGTAGGGGAAAGGGGAGACAATCATTTGGGTTTGTGTTTATAGGGAGGACACAGCAGTTTCACAAGACAAATTCATAGGTCCTCCAAGCTGTAACTTTCTTTCTATGAGCAAAAGAGTTTCTCCTATTCAGTAATATCCCCATGCTTCAGAAAATGACTCAACTGGTGACATGTGATTTACTCATGAAAAAAAAATCAGGCCCCACAAACTGAAATGCACTTTAAAAACCATTTAAAATGGCTCTTCAATAACAACTGATTTCTGGAACAAAATGTGTATTTCTGGATGCTTTTTCACTACTTTCCAGGCTTCCTTTGGCTGAAAAAAAATCTAAGATATGAGAAAAAGATATTAACAGGAATCCCCATTCTGAAAACTTACCTGAAAAGCATCTGCTTCAGCATCCGATTAGCTGTCACAACTCTGGGAAGACGACCAGTGGAGAGGGAGTGGAGCTCCAAGTTAGAAGAAATGAGCTGGGTTGTCATGTCTGTGTCTGCAGCTGTCCCAGCACCACAACAACTGAAAAATCCAATTACAAACGTCACTGAAATCCAATTATCAGAGGGCTCAATTAGAAGTAGAGGTTCTTGGATAACTTCCATGAAGTCCAGGTACAGAGAGAGATGTTTCTGAATATATCTATGCTATAACTTCTCTGTTTAATCCATTTTAAATAGAAAATTGAGAATATGCATCTAGTTATAGGCAAATATATTATCTATGGCCCAATGGAACATATGAAATTACTGGTTCTGTGCTCCTAACAGAGGGTGCATTTCATTAATCCTACAAATACATCCAAGTTGTACAAAAGAGCAAGGTGCATTAAAAGTCTTGCAATTCAACACTACCAAGTATTTACTACCAGATACCAATAATTACACTAAGCACTGGGAATAAAGAAAATATGACAGTCCTTGCGCTTGATTTCAAAGTTGAGTAGAAGAATCAAAAATTATAATACATCATTTAATACATTGTAGTCACACAGGTACAAAATGCTACGGGAAACCGGAGGAGAAAGTAATTTATTCTGATCATAAATAAAAGGTTTCAGGCTGGGCAGGGCGGCTTATGCTTGTAATCCCAGCACTTTGTGAGACCCAGGTGGGAGGATCACTTAAGGCCAAGAACAGCCTGGGCAACCATAGTGAGACCACATCTCTCCAAAAAAAAAGAAGAAATGTTGCAAAAGAAAAGGTTACATGTGAGCTAGAATAAAAACACTCTACAAACAGGGAAGGAAGAGTTTCTAAATAGAAACTCACATAAGCAAAGGCAGAACAGCTTGGAGATGAGGGAAAAGAGAATGGGGACATGAGGAAAGTAGGAACAGTTCAGTTATAACAGGAGCACAAGGTGGTGGCAGCTGAAAAAGAGGCCTGAAGGGTAAGCTTTCTTGAGACTGTGCAAGGCCACAGAATTTTGATTTTTATCCTAAAAGTAGTGTGGAAATGTGACAAGTCTCATGAGAAGCTTTTTAAGAAAGGAATGTAATCAGATCTATGTTTTACAAGATCCAATATGGCAGAAGAGTCAACAATAGGATGGAAAAGACAAGCCAGTTAAATAACTGCCATAGTCCAACTAAGAAAAAAGAACCTCTCTGGTTCAAGTTAACATTTGAAAAAAAGAAAAAGATAAAGGAACTCAAACTAGAGCCTTATCAAAGGAAAGGATAGGAGGGAATGGATTCAAGGGGCACAGAAAAGGCAAAACTGGCTACCAATTCAATTGGAGACTGAAGCAAAGAGAGGACTTGAAGATGACTAGCTTAGGTCACAGGTGGATGGAAATGCCATTTAAGGGAGATAGAAAATACAGAATGAAAAACAGATTTTAGTGAAGAGCATGCAACGAGGTCAATTTTTAGCCCTGACATGTTTGAAAAAATCAGAACGATTCAAACGAACTAATACTTACTAAATATTAGGAGATATGAAGTGTATTTTCGAACAGTTCTTGTCAGCAACAACCATCCCTTCTGTTGCTCTTGTATCTGCTCCAAGAACTATGCCATCCTATTTTAAAAAAAAAATTTTAAATAATTTTACATACATAAAACAACCGCAGCTCTCCATGTTACTTTAGGGAAAACTATTTTGGCCATGTCACGCTCCCTAATCTCACAAAGCCAGCCAAAACTCCTACCAAAAATATTGTGCTACATTCTCAGGATTTAAAAAAGGGGTTTCTTAGTAAATGCTACTAGTTGAATCCTGAGTAGGTAAGAATTATTCCCATTTTCAAGTGAGGCTCAGGCGTCTGGTGAATTCCTTGCAAATCAGAGCTGATCTGGAAAACACCTGGATTAAGATTCAGAACTCTTTCCATTAAAATAGCCATCTCATAACGCCAGCCAAAACTCCTACCAAAAATACTGTGCTACACTTTCAGGATTTAAGAAAAGGTTTCTTAGTAAACGCTACTAGTTGAAGCCTGAGTAGGTAAGAATTATTCCTATTTTCAAGTGAGGCTCAGGTGTCTGGTGAATTCCTTGCAAATCAGAGCTAATCTGGAAAACACCTGGATTAAGACTCAGAACTCTTTCCATTAAAATAGCCGTCACTGTAAATTTTCTTTTAAAACATGCTGCTCTTCATCCGTACAGGTAATCATTATCCCTTTTGACCTTTACAACAATTTAAGGCATCAGTTATTATCTCCATTTGACGCACCTGAAGGTGTCCCTGTGAGAAGGAGAGTGAGCTGCCCCAAGTTGGAGGCAGCATTATAGAGCTCAAAGGTGAAACAGACCTGACCCCAAATCTCGTCATCTCCCATTACATATTTCGGCTTCCTAAACTAGTAATTAAGAAGCTAACTGACCTGTTGAAACAAAACAAGCCTCAGCAAAGAGAGGAAAGAACATAAACTGCTGAGAAGCACACAAAACCTGACAAAAGCAGTCACTCCAAAAACGATCTCCTCACGTATTCTATGGTATCTGCCTTTCCAGACAGAGCCGGGACAGACAGCGGAAGCCAAGTGTTCCGATTTCTGTTACCAGTTCAGTCACTGCTGCTCTCAGCCTGACTCGGCTTACCTTATACACCACCCCGGCAATAGTCGTGCCAGTTTTTCGGGCCTTTGGAAGCTTGTGCCCCTTCTTTGCAAAATCGGCTTCCAAGACGGCATTCCTGAGATCAAATGAGACAGTCAAGTGTTGAAGGGCAGGACCACATCGCGCAGCACTGCCTGCCTAACAGAGAACTCAGGAAAGCTGTTGCTTCCTTTCACACCTATCTGTTTAACGAATCCTCCCACCATCAGCACTGCTGTCCCGTTTTCCAGCGAAGACAGCCTCAGTGAGGGGCCGTGACGTGACTAAGGAAACGGCGATAAACGGTGGCCGAGAGCGCTGGGAAGGTGGGAGGACAGACACGGCCTCAGGAGAAACCCACGCTCAGGCCCTGATTCCCCTGAGTCACACGGGCCGCGGGCCACAGGCCCCGCCATCTACCCTTCCCTCAGACTTTTCGAATGAGGCTGCGGCCCAGCTCCCACTCAGGCAGCCCACCCTTACTCCCTCCCTGAACCAAGCCCCAAGCAAGGCCGCACCTGCGGCAGTTATCAAAAGAGAAGCCTCCAACCGGTGGAGCATACACCGACACAGCCGCCATCTTCCCAAGAAAGCACTTCCGGGCCGGGGGGCGGGCGCAAATAAAAAGAGCGGGGCACTTCCGGCGTCGCGGGCGACTGGCGCTAAAGGGGCGGGGCAAACGCCGCACTAGAGAGATTGATCTTAGAGATTCTAGTTCGTAGAGAGGCCAGAGATGTTTGAAGTATATCGCCCCAAGTGGCACGGAGGAGAAAGTGACACCCGGAACCAGACTGGACCTGCTTCTACAGTGAATTCGGTTCTGCAGTGCTTCGGAGACGGACACACCCAAGTCCCAGGCACAGCCCCACCACCTCCTTGCATTAAGCAAGTCTCTTCAACTCTCCAAGTTTGTTTCCTCCACTACCAGATGGAGAGTACACCTAGCTTAAAAGGCTGCTATGGAATGGCCATATGCCTGTGAAAAGAGGCTCAACACCATTAGTCATCAGGTGAATGCAAAGCACGACCACAGTGAGATCCCACTTCACACCCACTAGGATGGCCATAAACAAAAAGACAGAAAAGCAAAAGGGTTGCAAGAGTATGGAGAAATTGGAACCCTCATACAGGGCTGGTGGGAATGCAAAATGGTGTGGCTTCTCCGGAAAACACTTTGGCAGTTCCCCCAAAAGTAGTACCTTCTTAGATATGCACCCGAGAGGGCTGAGGACGTGTATTCACGAAAACTTCTACACAAAGGTGAGGTAGAAGGCAGGACTCCATTCAGAGATGGAGCTGAGATACCTCACCAAATTGAGGACTAGCTAAAACAGGGCCTGGGCAGAAGCTGCCTTCCCTAAGACTCCCCTACCAGTGGGCCAAGTCAGCTTACTGTTGCCATGACAACATTCGTGAGTTACTACCCTTTCCATGGCAATGGCACCACGACCCAAAAATGACTTCCCCTTCCCTAGAAATGCCTGCATAAACCGCCCCTTAATCTGCATGTAATTAAAAGTGAGTATATATACAATGCCAAACTGCCCTGACCTGCTACCCTCTGCCTAAGGGGCTAGCCCTGCTCTGCAGGAGCAGTCATGAAGCTGTAACACCCCCACTTCAGTAAAGCTGTTTTCTTCTGCCTTCAACTTGCCCTTGAATTCTTTCCCGTGCAGAGCCAAGAACCCTTGTGGGCTAAGCCCCACTTTGGGGCTCACCTGCCCTGCATCAAAACACTGTACATGTAGAACATCTATCCTAGCATATAGAAGCTTCTTATAAGGAGTCTCATTGGCTGGGCACAGAGGCTCACACCTGTAATCCCAGCACTTTGGGAGGCTGAAGCGGGCAGATCACAAGGTCAGGAGATCAAGACCATCCTGGATAACACGGTGAAACTCTGTCTTTACTAAAAATGCAAAAAATTAGCCAGGTGTGGTGCCACACGCCTGTAGTCCCAGCTACTTGGGAGGCTGAGGCAGGAGAATCACTTCAACCTGGGAGGCGGAGGTTTCAGTGAGCAGAGATTGAGCCACTGCACTCCAATCTGGGTGACAGAGTAAGATCCATTCTCAAAAAACAAAACAAATTTTAAAAAACAAAAGGAGTCATTATTCACAATAGCCAAATAGTGGAAACAACCCAAATGTCCATCCGCTGATGAATGGATAAACTAAACATGGTAAATCCATACAACGAAAAATTAATCAGCCATAAAAGGGTCTGAAGCACAGATATACACTACAACAGGGATGGACCTCGGAGCTATACTAAGGGAAAGAAGCCAGACACAAAAGGCCACATAGTGTATCATTTCATGTATGTGAAGTGTTTTGAATAGGCAAATCCACAGAGACAGAAAGTAGATGTGTGGTTGCTAGGGGTTAGGGGAGGAGGAGAGAATGGGGAGAGACGGTTTAGTGAGTACAGAGTTTTTGGAAGATGATGAAAATGTTCTGGAATTACATAGTGGTATTTGTTGCACAATATTACCAACACAATAAAAACCACTGAGTTGCACACTTTAAAATGGTTAAAATGGCGACTTCTATGTTAGCTGAATTTAGTTTAGTTTAGTTTAGTTTAGTTGTTTGAGAATGAATCTCCCTCTGTCGCCTAGGCTGGAGTACAATGGCATGATCTCTGTTCACTGCAACCTTTGCCTCCTGAGTTCAAGTGATTCTCATGCCTCAGCCTCCTAAGTAGCTGGGATTACAAGCATGCGCCACCACATCCGGCTAATTTTTGTATTTTTGGTAGAGACGGGGTTTCACCATATTGGCCAGGCTGGTCTCAAACTGATCCACCTGCCTCAGCCTCCCAAAGTGCTGAGATTACAGGCATGAGCCACTGTGCCCAGCTGGTGAATTTTATTTTAATAAAGCTACCATGAGTATTGAACATTGTATATGAAAAAATCTATCCTAGCGTATAGAAGCTTCTTATAGTTATTATTTCACCCTGTCAACAACCCTAAGAGGTAATTATGTGATTCAACTCATTTGAGGGAACTGAGGGCTCCTTGAGGTGAAGTAACTTGGCTCAAATTACAGCCTGAATGACTGTGGAATGAATTAATTTATTCACTCAACAAATACTTATTGAGCACCTACTATGCATCAGACATGGTTCTAGGTTCAAATGAATGAATGAATGGTATTCCAAGCACCTAGAACCAGTGTCTCTCACAATTGTGTGCTTAAAAACATTTGTCAAAGGCTGAATTCCCTTTCATTGCCTCTCTCAGTTTCCTGTTGAAATGAGGAAGATAAATTCATATTCTGCAGTTCTAGCCCCTAATACTTCAGTATCTGACCTTACTTGGAGGTATTCCAAATAGATTGAATTTAATTTGATATTATAGAGGTAATTAAGTTAAAAAATGAGGTCAGTAGGCCCTATTCCAACAGGACTGGTGTCCTCATAAAAATTGGAAACGTGGGCAAGGCGTGGTGGCTCATGTCTGTAATCCCAGCACTTCGGGAGGCTGAGGTGGGTGGATCACGAGACCAGCCTGGCCAACATGGTGAAACCCTGTCTCTACTAAAAATACAAAAATTAGCCGGGCGTGGTGGCCCACTCCTGTAATCCCAGCCACTCGGGAGGCTGAGGTGAGAGGATCGCTCGAACCTGGGAGACAGAGGTTGCAGTGAGCTGAGATCGCACTACTGAACTCCAGCCTGGGCAACAAAGTGAGACTCTGTCTCACTAAAAAAAAAAAAAAAGAAAGAAAGAAAGAAGCCAGGGCCTCTGGCACAGCACAGGGAGCTAGGGAAGCCATTGTAGAAATGACCTGTGACCTCGGTTTGCTTGAGGGGTCTTTCTCTTCCTACCTGGGTTTCTTTGGTATCTATCATTCACGCCCAGACTGAGCTGAGGAGGGGACGTTGTTTTTCCTCTTTACGGCTTCTGGAGGTGGCCCCGCAGAAGCATCCAGAGCCCAGCAGAGGGCGACCGAGAGCCTCCAGGTGGCCTGGGCGTAGCGCGCAGGAGTCAGCCGGCCGGGATGGGGGCAGTCTCTGCATCTCTTTTTTTTTTTTTTTTTTTGAGACGGAGTTTCACTCTTGTTACCCAGGCTGGAGTGCAATGGCGCGATCTCGGCTCACCGCAACCTCCGCCTCCTGGGTTCAGGCAATTCTCCTGCCTCAACCTCCCGAGTAGCTGGGATAACAGGCACGCGCCACCATGCCCAGCTAATTTTTTGCATTTTTAGTAGAGACGGGGTTTCACCATGTTGACCAGGATGGTCTCGATCTCTTGACCTCGTGATCCACCCACCTCGGCCTCCCAAAGTGCTGGGATTACAGGCTTGAGCCACCGTGCCCGGCACTCTCTGCATCTCGAGCGGTGTGGAAGGCAGCCCAGATCCCCAGCACTCAGACACCCTGGCTTGGCCTCCCTGCCCAGCATGCCTGCTGACCCTGGGACTGCAGCCCATCTCAGCAGGCCCTCCCCAGGTCCTGGACACAGTCCCAATTCATCCCTGGCAGTGCTACCAAGCCCAGCTCACCAGTGAAGTCACCACTTCTGCTCTGGATTCGGCTATGCAACCTCAGAGGAGCCGTCAGTCTCTCTGTGCCTCAGTTCCCAAATAACACAGTAACAACCAACAGTCCCTGAGAGTACTCAACCCTCTGGGCTCAGACCCAGCCGTTCTATGTGCAGGATCTCGTGATCACCCGGGGCACCTTGAATGTAGCAGGCACTAGGAAAGCACAATCAAGAGACAGACCCAGAGCCTGTCCTCAGGGAGCCTGCAGTCCTCAGGGTCCAGGCGTTATGGCTCCATTTTACAGATGAGGCAACCAAGGCGGGGAGAGATGAAGTCACTAGCTCAAGGTCACACGGCTGGTAAGTGGCAGAGTCGAGAGTCAAACCACACCCCTCCCAGCCCCAGACCAGACACAGCACCGCTTCCCCCACCCCTGACAATTAGGGCCCAACTGAAACCCAAGTCCCCTCGTATTTTGCCAGAGCACAGGCAGGGTTTCCTCCTCCAGGACTCTCAGACCAGCGCAGCTACTTGCCAGCTGTGGGATCTTAGGCTCGTGTCCTCACCTCTCTGAAGCTAGGTTTCCTCATCTGTAAAATGAGAAACTATTGCGGTGCTTACCCTGCCTTACTTACATCAAATAAGACTGCATCATAAACTATACAACACTTCATGTATTGTTTGTTTATTTTGAGACAGAGTATTGGAGTCTCGCTCTGCTGCCAGGCTGGAGTGCAGTGGTGCAATCTTGGCTCCCCGCAAACTCTGCCTCCCAGGTTCAAGTGATTCTCCTGTCTCAGCCTCCTGAGTAGCTGTGATAACAGGCGTCTGCCACCATGCCCAGCTAAGTTTCATATTTTTAGTAGAGACGGGGTTTCACCATGTTGGCCAGGCTGGTCTCAAACTCCTGGCCTCGTGATCTGCCTGCCTTGGCCTCCCAAGGTGCTGGAATTACAGGCGTGCGCCACCACACCTGGCCTATTATTTATTAAACCATTCCTTGGTGCCAAACTGGTGCCAAGCTTGGCGCCAGCTCTGTGCTGGATGACAGACTTGGGGCATTAGTCTTGGGTCTACGCCTCCAGTTCATTGTGCTAAGTGCCGTAAGGGACATGAGCCAGAGCACAGCCAGGGAAAGAGCTTCCAAGTCTGCCTGAGGCCGCAGGTGGGCACCCAAAAGACAAGAGTTTGCACCAAACCAGGAGACGAGGGTGCATCTCATGCTGCTGAGAACTCAACTGTGCATGGCTCCGGCATCACCCCGGACTTTCTAAGGGCCCAAAACGCAGCACCCTCCATACCACCCACCCTGCAGGCTGCCCAGGAACCCAGCATGGGGCAGGCCCTCAAAGGCCCACCTGCATCCTCCATCAGGATAAACACATCCAAGGGTGCAGCCCGCAAGGAGACTTGGCCGTCTTCCTCTTGCAGGGAAAGCAGCCCATGATGCTCCTGGTTGCTATGGCAACTGGGCCCTTGTTTTTCCTTCTTCATAAATAAGCTATAAATAGACAGGGCAGACCTGGACGCCTTCCTTTGCATAAATTACAGCAGCTGCTCGAGGTTCCAGGGCCCCTGGCACAGCACCCAGGTGCTGAGCCTCGCTGCATGGGCCACAGAAACCCAGCTCCCATGGGAGGGGCCCAGCACAGCACACGGCAGCATCTCAAAGTGTGGATTCCCACCATCCGCTCCAGACTCTACTGGGGCACTGAGCAGATTTCAGGACCCACCTGAGACCTCCAGAATCCCCACCACTGTGAGCAGGGCCTGGCATGGGTGGGCCCTGAGGTTGCCAACAGCAGCCGATGGTGAGCAGGAGGGGGCATCCCTCCCTTCTTCCTATCCAGGGCCCGTTCAACACACAGAGAAATCATGAGAATACTCCCCACTTCCACAGCGCGTTTGAATGTGCGAACGCTCTCCCCACCTGGTTTCATCATCATGTTTCACATCTATTTACCGCATCCTTTCTCTATGCCAGGTGCTGTGTTGAGCACCTTCCATGCCACAGCCCAATTCATTTGCCCAAACACCATCTGAGGTTTCCAGCTTACAGGTAAGGGACTCTTCCGCTTGGAGACAGGAGGTGTCACACAAGGTCACACAGCTGATTAGCAAGAGAACTGGAATTTGAACCCAGGCCTATCCTGGTCAAAGCTCTTGTTCTTAACCCCAGCCTCTCCTTTCAGCGGATCTGATTCTCTTAATAATTTCCAACAGAGAGAACAGCGGGTGGGATCCTCTAAGGGGGAAGGAACAGAAAAAGGAGCTGACCCAGATGCGGTGGTTCACACCTGTAATCCCAGCACTTTGGGAGGCCTAGCGGGGGCGGATCACTTGAGGTCAGGAGTTCGAGACCAGCCTGGCCAACACAGTGAAACCCTGTCTCTACTAAAAATACAAAAATTAGCTAGGGTGTGGTGGTAAGCACCAGCCTCTCAAGAGGATGAGGCATGAGAATCACTTGAACCCAGGAGTCGGAGGTTGCAGTGAGCCAAGATCACGCCACTGCACTCCAGCCTGGGCAACACGGCGAGACTCTGTTTTGGAAAAATAAAAAATAAAAAGGAGCTGAGACTCAGAAGGACCCAGGGACTGGCCTATGGCCTCACAGGGAGGACAGTCAAGGCTGAGACTTGGGTCTCTGGAAGGCAGGCTGCAGAGAGTAGAATTGCTTTCTCCATAGAGGGGAAGATTCAGGGAGACACAATTACCTGGTGGGCCCCAGGCAGGCTTCTTGGAGGACGTGCAGCTTAAACGGAGTCTTAGAGAATGGCAGTGGAGAGAAGGGGAAAAGCATTCAAGACAGAGAGAGCAGCTTGGATATAGTCTCGGAGGTATGGTAGCGCCATCAGGCTGGCAGGATAGCAGGCAGATTGGTCCAGTTATAGGCCAGGGGCAATGTGGCCAGCTGACCAGGCCCCAGTTAAGAAGGGCCTTGCAGAGTCCAGGCACAGTGGCTCACCCCTGTAATCCCAGCACTTTGGCTTTGAAAGGCTAAGACAGGTGGATCACCTGAGGTCAGGGGTTCAAGACAAGCCTGGCCAACATGTTAAAACCCCATCTCTGCAAAAAATACCAAAACAATTAGCCAGGATTGCTGGTGCATACCTATAATCTCAGCTCCTGCTACTTGGGAGGCTAAGGCACGAGAATCACTTGAACTCAAGTAGTGGAGGTTGCAGTGAGCCAAGATTTCACCACTGCACTCCAGTATGGGTGACAGGGTGAGACTGTCTCAAAGAAGGAGAAGGAAAGGGAGGAGGAGGAGGAGGAGAAGAAGGAAGAAGAAAGAAGAAAGAAGAAGGGCCTTGTAGGCTGGCTCAGAAGCCTGGGTCCATCCCAAGGGCACTGGGGAGCCATGGAATGCTTTTTTTTTTTTTTGAGACGGAGTTTCACTCTGTCATCCAGGCTGAAGTGCAGTGGCGCCATCTCGGCTCACTGTAGTCTCTGCCTCCCAGGTTCAAGCAATTCTGCTACCTTGACCTCCCAAGTAGCTAGGATTATAGGCATGCACCACCACACCAGGCTAATTTTTGTATTTTTTAGAGATGGGGTTTCACCATGTTGGCCAGGCTGGCCTCAAACTCCTGAGCTCAAGGGATCCCCCCTCTCAGCCTCCCAAAGTGCTGAGATTAGAGGTGTGAGCCACCGCACCCAGCCTCCATGGAATGCTTTTGAGCAGAAAATCAACATGACCGTGAGAGAACGGGCTTCCTGCTTAACAAAGGGAGTTTGAACAGAGCTCATCACCCCAGGAACAAGGTATTTGAAGGCTGCTGAGTGGCCAGCGGGTGCTTTCTCCAGTATACCTTGCAGGCTCCATCTCTGAACGTATCCCCAACCCAGACACATCCAGCCCCACCATCATCTTCATGCTTCAGACCTGCCTTGCCCTAGGTAAATGCTGCTCCATTCATTCATTCATTCATTCACTCCTTCAGACATTCCTTACATAAACTCCAATCCTGTGTCTGGCACCGTGCTAGGCACAAGGAAACAAAGACTCTGCCCTCAAGAGAAATGGATACAGAAATAAATAAGCAAGTAAAAGAATCAGAAGGTTCTGATAGAGACTGTGTGGGATACAGAGTCTCCAAAGAAAGAAAAAGTCAACTCCTCCAGGGGGAAAACAGCAGCAGCAAATGCTTTGAGGAAGACGGGAGATTGTAAACAGGATGCAGAAGAGGAGCAGGGGTTGGCTTGCTGGGGTTGCAGCGAGGAGAGAGTGGGCAATTCCAGAAGGAGACGATGGTATGAGCAGACACGTGGAGGAGGGAAACAGCGGGGCTTGTTGGAGAACAAAAAATGAGAGGAGCAAGAGGGTGTGCGCAGCTAGAAACCGGGCATCCCAGCGTGGGAGGCAGGGGACCGAGGCTGACACATCGCTGTGTGTGAAAACCACTCTGGCAGCCCGTGGGAGGACGGAACGGACAGGGAGACACTGAAAGTGGGAGAGCGGTGGGGGATGGGGAGTGCTCCGGCCATGGACCAGGGAGAAGAGGAAGGTGGCCTGACAGTGACAACAGCGAGAGGGAACAGTCACTGGAGATATTACAGAAGCTGGATAGAAGCACGTGGTTGAAGTTTGGATGTAGGGAGCGGGGAATAGGAGGAGTCAACATTGCTCTCCAGGCATCTGACTTTGGTGGCAGGAAGGTCCACGTGGGTGCCTTGGGGACACATGGCATCAGAGGTTCCCATGGGTCCCTAGAGCTCGAGAGAAGGGTCTGGGCTGGGAAGAGTGTTGCAGGAGTTCTCCAACAGCAATGAGAGGCGGTGGAAGTCCCAAATGTGAAGACATCACGGGAGCATGGACAACGGACAGGAGAGAGCCGGGGATGGTGGTATGTGTCAGCCAGGTAAAGACCGGATGTGTGAAGAGGGGAGAGAAGGGGGACTAGAGGAGAGTGACATCACAGCTGCCAAGATCAGAGCACCCGAAGATGCAGGGAGAGCCCCTGAGCCCAACGCCACAGAGTTGAGCAAGCAAGAGGAGGACATGCCCATGAGGCCATCAAGCCTGGCAAAGACCTTTTCTGTAATGACAGTACTCAGTGTTAGGGATCATCTGACAAGACGAGCACCTTCAATGGTTGCTAGTGGGAAGGCAAAATGATATCACAGGAGCTTTCTGGAAAGCTCTTTGCCAGAATAGTTCAAGATCCTCAAAAAAAGTTCAGAACATTTGACACCAACATCCCCTTCTAGGGAATCTGTCTTCAGACAAAGATTGGTGTATAAAGACATTCACTGCAGAGGTCAGGTGCGGCGGCTCATGCCTGTAATCCTGGCACTTTGGGAAGCAGAGGCGGGAGGATCGCCTGAGGCCTGCAGTCGGAGATCAGCCTGGGCAACATGGTAAGACCTCATCTCTACAAAAAATAGAAAAATTGGCCCAGGCAAGGTGAGGTGCACCTGCAGTCCTAGCTGCTCAAGAGGTTGAAGTGGGAGGACCGCTTGAGTTCAGGAGCTCCAGGCTGCAGTGAGCTGTGACTGCCACTGCACTCCAACCTAGGCGACAAAGCTCGATCCATCTCTCTTTTTTTTTAAATTTTTTTTATTTTATTATTATTATTTTTTTAAAGATGGGGTTTCACCATGTTGGTCAGGCTGGTCTTGAACTCCTGACCTCAGGTGATCCACCCACCTTGGCCTCCAAAGTGCTTGGATTACAGGCGTGAGCCACCGCGCCTGGCCTGATCCCATCTCTAAAAGAAAAAAACAAGGCTCGTGGTAGCATTATTTATAGTGGATTATATATTGAATAATGAAGTATATATATATATTAGATGCCGAAATGGATTAAATATTGTAATATGTAGTCATATTATAATGAAAATCTAAAAACCACTTTAATGTCAAACAATGGGAGAATAACTAGTTTATGTGGAATCTGTGAGACCATTAAAAATTGTCTTCAATGCATGTTTAAGGACAGAAGAATGAGAAAATGGACACAATGTGTACGGTTTTATGTGTAGGGGTATACATTCTTTGTGTTAAAAATCCTTGAGATGGAGTCTCTCACTGTCATCCAGCCTGGAATGCAATGGCGTGATCTCGGCTCACTGCAACCTCTGCCTCCCGGGTTCAAGCAATTCTCCTGCCTCGGCATCCCAAGTAGCTGGGATTACAGGTGCCTGCCTCTACACCCAGCTAATTTTTTGTATTTTTAGTAGAGAGATGGGGTTTCACTATATTGGCCAGGCCGGTCTTGAACTCCTGAACTCATGATCTGCCGGCCTTGGCCTCCCAGAGTGCTGGGATTACAGGCGTGAGCCACCATGCCCGGCCAAAAAAATCCTATTATTAATAGCAGTAATTTCTTGCTGGTGGGATTTCAGCAAGGATTTTTTTTTTCAAATTTTCAAGTTCTCTACATATTTATTACTTTTTTCCCCAAAATTATTATTGTGAAGTGTTTCATAGCTTCAGAAGGCTACAAGGATGGTTCAATAAACACACAGAGATCCTTTATCCCCGATTTACCACTTTCTCTTCTCTCCTCTGAACCATTTGTAAGTTACACAACACTGCTGGGCATGGTGGCTCACGCCTGTAATCCCAGCACTTTGGGAGGCCAAGGCAGGTAGATCATCTGAGGTCAGGAGTTCAAGATCAGCCTGACCAACATGGTGAAACCCAGTCTCTACTAAACATACAAAAAATTACCAGGTGTGGGGGCAGACACCTGTAATCCCAGCTACTTGGGAGGCTGAGACAGAAGAATCACTTGAACCCAGAAGGCGGAGGTTGCAGTGAGCGAAGATCGCACCACTGCACTCCACCCTAGGCAACAAGACTGCAATGCCACCTCAAAAACAATAAAACAAACAAACATACACACACACACACACACACACACACACACACACACACACACACACATATATTTTTTAAAGAAAGTTACACAATGCTCCACCCCTAAATGCTTAACCACGAATCTCCAAAAACAAGTTCATTCTCCTATACAACCACAATGCCATTCTATGAATTCACTCTTACTTAGTTTTCAGCCTACATTCAAATTTCCCCTATTGCCCCGGGAATAACCTTTATGGTTTTCGTGATCTGGCATCCAACCAGGGGTCCTGCACTGAATTCACTCACCGCCACTTTTCAGCATTCTTCCACCTGAAATGATCCCCCAGGACTTTTTTTTTTTTTTCTGTCTTTCATGAAGAGGCCAGGCCGGTTGTTCTGGAGAATGCTCCTCAGTGAGGACTCGCCTGCAGATTCTGGCCAGTGTTTTTGCAGGAGCACCTCGTGATGATGTCCGTCCTTCTCCAGGAATCACAGGAAGGGCACGTGATATTGACTTCCCCCGATGTTTGTGCTGTTAACTCCCATCATTTAGTTAAGGTGGTGCCTGTCAGATTTCTCCATATATAAAGGTAACTTTTTCTCTTTATAATGAAAAAGTAACATGTGGGTGATTGTTGGAGGCTGTATGGGTATCTCGTTCCCAAAGGTCTTTAAACAGCCACTGAGAGTTCTTGCCTGAATCCATCATGATCATGTGGTTCTGAGAGGCCATTCTCTGTGTCCACCCCTGCCCTTAGCTGAAACCCTTTTGTCCCCACTGGGTTGTTTGTTTATTTGGAGACAGGATCATGATCTGTCACCCAACCTGGAGTGCAGTGGCACGATCATAGTTCACTGCAGCTTCTGCCTCCTGGGCTCAAGTGATCTTCCCACCTCAGCCTCCCAAGTACTTGGAACCATGCCTGGCTAATTTTTTAATTTTTTTGTAGAGTCAGGGACCTCACTATGTTGTCCAAGGTGGTCTCAAACTCCTGGCCTCAAGTGATCCTCCTGCTTTGGCCTCCCAAAGCAGTTGGGATTATAGGCATGAACCACCACGCTGGCCCCTCTGGTTTTTGAATTCTTGGTTTATTTTTTCTATGTGTTATAATCTATTCTTATTTTAAATCATTTTTATCTCCAATTCTCCCAAATGTGGCCAGTAGGAGCGCCATCAGAGCGGCTCCTGCCAGCTTGAGTTCTTTGTTTTCTGGCCCAATGAGATGGCCTAAATGGCGGAATCACATAAGTCCTAGAAATGACCCCTCAACTCCAGATTCACTGGGAGGCTGGAAGGAAGTGTGCAGACACCAAGGGGAGCAGCCAGGGCTTTAATGGATGGCCTACTCCAGGGCCAGGGCCAGCTTAGACACAGGGCACCAGCTGCCTGGGCATCTTGGCTTCACATCTATTTACTTCTTGCATGTGGAAGGAGATTAATTATGATGCAAAGATGAAGAAAAACTCTGTATTCTTTTGCAACCTCCCTAAGGAAATAAAAAAGGAGGGAATCATGCTGAGATTTTAGGAAGCAAAAGCATATGTGTGCCTGCGAGAGAGAGAGAGAGAGAGAGAGAGAGAGAGAGAGGAGTGTGTGGTGTGTGTGTGTGGTGTGTGTGATATGTGTGTGTGTGTGTGTGTG
>NW_016107521.1:1907056-1921415 GCF_001604975.1 Cebus imitator | reverse complement strand
GTGTGTGTGTGGGGTGTGTGTGTGTGGGGTGTGTGTGTGGGGGGTGTGTGTGTGTGTGTGTGGTGTGTGTGTGTGGTGTGTGTGTGTGTATGTGTGTGTGTGTGTCTCAGGTCCTCCAGGCCTTCAGATCCCCTTTCTTCTTCTCTATCTTAACATTTAAGAAATATAGTGTGCATACAGTAAAATGCACAGGTTTTAAGGGTACTGTTAGATGAATGTTGACAAATGTGTGATCAGCACCCAAACCCAAGATCTAGAATGTTTCACCACCACCAGAAAGTTTCTTCAAGCTCTTTCCAGTCAATCCCCCAACATTCCATAAAGGCAACCACTTCCCATATCAAAAATTCTTAGCCAGACGTGAATCCCAGCACACCTATAATCGTAGCACTGTGGGAGGCTGAGGTGGGTAGACCCCTTGAACCCAGGGGTTCAAGACCAGCCTAGGCAACATGGCAAAACCTCATCTCTACAAAAAGAATACAAAAATTAGCCAGGTGTGGTAGTGCTCACCTGCGGTCCCATCTACTTGAGAGGCTGAGGTGGGAGGATCCCTTGATCCCAGGAGGCAGAGTTCACAGTGAGCCGTGATTGTGCCACTACACTCCGGCCTGGATGACAGGGGTAGACCCTGTCTCAAAAAAAAAAAAAATCAAAAGATCTAGAACTTCACACTAAAGGAATCTTACAAGGGGCATACCTCCTTTATTTTAACTGCCAAATAAAATGGTGGTGGGAAGGCTAACAGTGCCACCACTGCTCCAAATATTTCTGAGGGCTTTTGGGGGAGAAGCAGAGAGGCCCTAATGTCCCACTGTGGCCTCTGGCTCCAAATCTCTGCTCCCAGCCTGGTGGCTAAGAAGGAGACGCAGACCAGGCTCCTTCCCCTACCCAGGAAAACTCATTTTCCGCAGCCTAGAAACGATGGCCTCAAAACTCCACTGGACTTGGCAGCAGCCTCTCTACCCAGAAGTGAGGCTCGGCCGCTCTGACAGCCCTTCTGCACCCCTGATGGTGGGGCCCCCAGGGGACCACGATCTTGTCCGTCCGCCAGCAGGAGCAGCCAGCAGCACCAGCAGCCACCCGTCATCCTGCTTCTCCACTGTCAATCTGCCCGCTGCCCTGGGTTGTTTACTGGAAGCTGGCCTCCCTGCACAGGTTCAAAGCCCTGGCCCTGGGCACGTCTGCGGCAGGAAGCAGGCCGGGCAGTAATTGGCGGTGCGGTCGTGCTAAGTGGCCAGCACTGACCGGGTATCCTCCCCCAGCAGTTGCCTTTCAGTGGCTCCATGCTGACCTTCCAGGCCTGCGGGGACTTCCTGCCGAACGTCAAGCCAGATCCAGGAACAAATTACTTGTTCCCCAAGAAATCTATTAAAAGGTGACAGCAGCCGGGAGACAGGTGGCCAGGAGGCCTCCAGCACCGGAAGCTGAATGTCCTCTATTCCCAAGGGTCACCAACCAACTCCCCCTGAACTTGCTGGCTCAGAGGAAACTGAGCTAGAACTCTAACTTTTGGGGCCAAGGAAAAATGGCTTAGAGCTGGAGAGAGGCTGCCATATCGGCGGCCCTGTGTGGCTTCATGACAGGGGAAGCTGCAGGAGGCAGAGTCCCCTAGACTTGGTTCTATCTGCCACCCCTACTCTGTGTGACCTTGGGAGAGCCACCTGGCCTCTCTGAGCCCCTTATGCCTATCAAGGCCATAAGAAGCTCCACCCCTTGGACTGGCACAAAGCAGATGTATGTGAAGTGCCAGGCACATAACGGACGCTCTGTGGATGTTGCTGGATGAGAGCCGACTGGGTTTCCACTTTCCAGTGGAGAAAGAAGTGAGCCCAGAGTGACCTGCGTGAGGCCACATACAGGAGGAGGTGGAGATCGAGTCTCGGGGATTGCGTGGAGCGGGGTTGCTGCTGGAGGAGCTGTGGGAAGGGACAGGGCACAGCAGCATCTGGTCTCCCCCCGCAAGGAGCTCTTACCATCTCCAACAAGGTCCTGGCTGATCAATGAGCCACTAGGTGAATGAATGAACAAATTCATAAATAAACTGGCAGGGCACGGTGGCTCACACCTATAACCCTAGCACTTTGGGAGGCCGAGGTGGGTAGATCACAAGGTCAGGAGTTCGAGACCAGCCTGGCCAATATGGTGAAACCCTGTCTCTGCTAAAAATACAAAAATTAGATGGGTGTGGTAGTGTGTGCCTGTACTTCCAGCTACTGGGGAGGCTGAGGCAGAAGAATCGCTTAAACCTTGGAGGCAGAGGTTGCAGTGAGCCAAGATCGTACCACCACACTCTGGCCTAGGTGACAGAGGAAGATTCTGTCTCAAAAAAAAAAAAAAAGAAAAGAAAGAACACTGATCATCTTGACTGGGTACAGTGGCTTATGGCTGTAATCCTAGAGATTTGGGAGGTCAAGGATCGCTTGAGGCCGCCTGGGCAACATAGCAAGACTCCATTTCTACAAAAAGAATTTTTTTTTTTAATTAGCCAAGCTGGATGCGGTGGCTCACCCCTGTAATCCCAGCACTTTGGGAGGCCAAAGCAGGAGCATCGCTTGAGCCCAGGAGTTTTAGAACAACCTGGGCAACATGGTGAAACCCCATCTCTGCAAACAATATGAAAATTAGCCAGGTGTGGTGGTGCATGTCTGCAGTCCCAGCACACCAGCGGGGCTGAGGTAAGAGGACTGCTTGAACCCAGCGGGTGGAGGCTACAGTGAGCCATGATGTCACCACGGCACTGCAGCCTGGGCAACACAGTGAGACCTTGTTTAAAAAAAACATTAGCCAGGTGTGGTGGCATGCGCCTGTAGTCCTAGTGGGAGGATCATTTGAGCTCAAAGAGTTGGAGGTGACAGTGAGCTATGATCAAGCCTCTGCACTCCAACCTGGGCAACATGGCAAGACTTTGTCTAAAAAAAAAACCAAACAAACAAAACCAAAAATACTGGTAATCTTCCAAGTCACCCAATACATGAATTGCGGCAGGGTTCCCAAGTGCAGGATATGCTGTCTTCGAAATTGACAGGGGCCCAGCAAGTGCTTTTTCTTGGTAGTAGGGAGTTCAAGGGGCAATCATGTGTCCTTTACTTTAGAAGAGCCATCCTGGCATATTCTAGACCACTGCACTCTTAAAAGTTCTATCAGCCAGGCCCAGTGGCTGACACCTGTAATCCCAGCACTTTGGGAGGCCAAGGCGGGTGGATCACTTGAGGTCAGGATGCCAAGACCAGCCTGGCCATCACGGCAAAACCCTGTCTCTACTAATAATACAAAAAATCAGCCGGGCGGGGTGGCACACACCTGTAGTTCCAGCTACTCGGGAGGCTGAGGCAGGAGAATCGCTTGAACCTGGGAGGTAGAGGTTGCAGTGAGCCAAGATCACGTCCACTGCACTCCAGCATGGGGGACAGAGTGAGACTCTGTCTCAAAAAAAAAAAAAGACAGAGGAAGGAGCACAAACCAAGGCATCCCAGTGACCACCAGAAGCTGAGAGAGGCAAGGAAACAAAGCCGTCCTCCGAGCCTCCGGGAGAAGCTGCACCAGCATCCCGGCTCAGCACAGTGAGATGGGTTGTGGACTGTGGACCTACTGAACTGGAAAAGGGAAATTTGCGTTGTTTTCAGGCACTGAGTTTGTGGTGATTTGTTACAGCAGCGATAAGAAACTTATCCAGGAGAAGTGTGGCTTGTGGCTCTTGAGAGGGACAAGCGTGTTGCAAAGTCTTTTCCCCAGTACGGTCTTTCCAAGCTCTCCAGGCAGAAAATTATAAAAGCCCGATGTGCTTTGCAAGAGGGGAAGAACCACTTTTTGCTGACCCAGAGGTTTCAAGGGAAAACCCTTGGGGTAAGGTTTTCAGGCGTATCCATCTGAATGGCTGCACTCTCGGCCTCAAGACCCCACTCCTCCCCTTTCAGGACCCTGATGTTAGCACAGGACACAGCCTAAGCACTCAGCCTCCCCTGGAGCTGTGCTGTCCTTACCATCAAATCCGGGGCCTGATTTTTAGTTTAGGTTTAAACCTGATTTAGGTTCTCTTTCAACACTGGTCTTGAGGCTTTCTGGCTTTCACAGAATGCCCTGAGTTAACTGACCTACACCAGTCATTCTCTTTCTTCAAGGTATCCAAGGCAATGGACAAGAGCTAGCCAACCCCGTCACGTGTGTAATTGTCAATGCTGCCATACTGCTGAAGTGCTAGAGCTATTGCACAACCCAGTGCGTTCGTGTCCACCTACCCTCACCCCACTCCACCACGACGCACCTGAGAGCCCGGCCGTGGGGCCCCAGCATGCCGGAACAATCGCTGCCCCTCTTACCTGTTGTCATGAGCTGTTGCTGTCACTTGATGAGTGATCCAATTTCAGAATCTCCTTCTCAGGCTTTGTTTTCCTGTGAACTATGTCCTGTACAAAATGTCATAGTCCTTTGTAGAAAAATTATATTCCAAAGAATAAAATTGTAAAAAGCAGGGAAGCAGAAGTACGACTATCTGGAAGGGAATAATCACTATAATTAATTAAATTCTTTATCTATTTCTGATTTCTAGAATAATAAACCAACATTGAATTGATACATGAAAAGCTGGTGAAAGGATTCAAAAGAATAAAGGTTTAATGAAAAAAATAAAGGGATGGAACAAGTTGAAAAAACATGGAAATAAACAACATGCCTGTATTTTTTTTCTTTTTTTTTTTTTTTCTTTGAGACAGGGTCTCGCTCCTTCCCCCAGGCTGGAGTGTGGTAGTGTGATCATGGCTCACTGCCGCCTCACCTCTGGGCTCAAGCAATCTTCCCACCTCAGCCACCCAAGTCGCCAGATTACAGGCGCACCCTACCACACCCAGCTAATTTTTCTATTTTTTGTAGAGATGAGATTTTGCATGTTGCCCAGACTCATCTCAAACTCCTGAGTTCAAGCCATCCTCCTGCCTCAGCCTCCCAAAGTGCTGGGATCACAGGCATAAGTCACTGCACCCAGCCGTTCAAAATATTTCTTATTAAAGTAGTCATTAGTCTGTTCACCAAGTATTTCTAGACCTATCTTCAGAGCACATGGTAGGCTAAACTTCCTGGATCCCTTTTGACTGGGTGGTACTCAAGAATTGGGAACAGCCTGGGCACAGTGGCTCACACCTGCTATGCCAGCACTTTGAGAGGTCAAGGCAGGAGGATGGTTTGAGCCCAGGAATTTGAGACCAGCCTGGACAACACAGTGAGACCCCCATCTCTACAAAAAAAAAAAAAAAGTTTAAAAAATCAGCCAGGTGGGCCGGGCGCAGTAACTCACACCTGTAATCCCAGCTCTTTAGAAGGCCGAGGTGGGTGGATCACCTGAGGTCAGGAGTTCGAGACCAGCCCAGCCAACATGGTGAAACCCCATCTCTACTAAAAATACAAAAATTAGCCAGGCATGGTGGTGTGCACCTGTAATCCCAGCTACTTGGGAGGCTGAGGCACGAGAAAATTGCTTGAACCTGGGAGGTGGAGGTTGCAGTGAGCTGAGATTGTGCCACTGCACTCCAGCCTGGGTGACAGAGCAAGAATCCATCTCCAAAAAAAAATTTTTTTAATTAGCCAGGTGTGGTAGCACTTGCCTGTAGTCCCAGCTACTCAGGAGACTGAGGTAGGAAGGTCACTTAAGCCTCTGTCACAGGGTGACAGAGACCCTGCCTCACATACACAAGAACATGTCTGTCACTTCAGGGCTGGTGCATTTAAATACCAGGGTGCGTTCCTCTAGAGCTTTTTTTTTTTTTCAGCCGCAGTGACTGCTGACACCCTGGATGATTTCTGCTGTATCAGCCTGAGTCCCTTTATTAGGACATTTTTGCCAAAAGAATAGAACCTCCCCACGACAGGTGTAGCATGAGCAAAACAAACAAAGCCAAAAAACTCGCATTTTAAGTCACTGAGGTTTTAGAGTTGTTGTTACTGCAGCACAACCTAGCGTGTCCTGACTGATACGGGAGCCACATGAAGATTCATGAGGAAATATGCTTTCCGAATATAAAATGTTTTCATAAGAAAACTAAACCATCCTTAGCTTATAACAAATCATGCATTCCCTAAGATGCTACTACAGAGATAAAATCAAAACCAGTCAACTAAAATCTTCAACAGCCATCTACTGACTTCAAATCTTTCTTCCTTTCTTTCCTTCTTTCTTCTTTCTTTCTGTGTGTGTCTCTCTCTCCCCCTCCCTCCTTTCCTTCCTTCCTTTTTTTTTTTTTTTTTTTACAGGTGTCACTCTGGTACCCAGGTATAGTGCAGTGGTGCGATCTTGGCTCACTGCAGCCTCAACCTCCTGGGCTGAAACAATCCTCTCCCTCAGCCTCCCGAGTAGCTGGGACCACAGGTGCACCCCACCACACTGGCTAATTTTTGTAATTGTTTTTGTAGAGACAGGGTTTCACTATGTTGCCCAGGTTGGGCTCAAGCGATCTGCCCACCTCAATCTCCCAAAAAGTGAGTGAATCTGACCAGGGGCATTCAATATCCATACTGGATGAGCCTGGGTTATATCCCCACCTGTGGTAGTCAGAATTCTGAAGATGCCCCCATAATCCCACATGACTTCCATTGTTGGTTATTCAACCAAATGCTAACCTAGGCACTGCCATGAAAACAAATACAAGATGAATATGCCACCCCAGAAGGATACAGTGGGGTCGGCCCTGCCCAGCACCACAGGAACTGATCATGGAAGCAGAGGCTCCCCAGAGAAAACCAGGTGCTGGCTGGGCGCGGCGGCTCAAGCCTGCAATCCCAGCACTTTGGGAGGCCAAGGCCAGGAGTTCAAGGCCAAGTCTAGGCAACATAACAAGACCCCACATATATCCTTATATATGTAGATGTATATATTAGCTATGCATGGAGGTGCATACCTGTAGTTCTAGCAACTCAGGAGGCTGAGGTGGGGCCGGGCACGGTGGCACACACCTGTAATCTCAGCATTTTGGGAGGCCGAGGCGGGCGGATCACAAGGTCAGGAGTTTGAGACCATCCTGGCCAACATGGTGAAACCTCATCTCTACTAAAAATACAAAAATGAGCTGGGCATGCTGGTGCACACCTGTAGTCCCAGCTACTCGGGAGGCTGAGGCAGGAGAATTGCTTGAACCCAGGAGTTGAAGTTGTAGTGAGCCGAGATGGTGCCACTGCGCTCCAGCCTTGAAAGCCTGAGGTAGGAGGATGACTTCAGACCAAGAGTTCAAGGACTGCGCCCTACTCTCCAGCCTGGGCAACAGAGACCCTGAAAAAGAAAAAAGAGGAAGGGAGGGAGGGGGAAGAAAATAGATAGGTGTCGTTTCCAGAAGGAGCAGGAAAGGGCTGAGCAGGTTGACAGCGGCGAAGCTAAAAATGCATTCCATGGTCCAGCGCCTGACACAGCCAGGCTCTCACCCAAGCAGCGGACCCATTTTGTTCCCCTTTGCTGTGCCAGGGCCGTGCCCCCACGACAAGGTGGCAGTTGTCTCCTGGGCCCCAGGAATCTCTCCAGCTCTCCCCCAACTCTTCTCTCCATTCTTCGGCTTCTTCGGTTTTCATCCCACTAGTCAGGTGTCCAGAAAACTCCCCACATCCAGCCTGACAGGGTGAAGGTCCCATGTGAACCTGCGGCAGTCACGGAGCAGAATCCCTGGAATGGGCAGCAGGCGGAGGAGCAGGTCGGCCAAGCTGTTCCGGGCAGGGCTCCCTGATGTCACATGGCCCATCCTCATCTCAGCTCCGTCGGCAGCCAGCAGGAACCCCATCTCTCAGAATAAAACAATCAAGGCATGAGGGAGGTAAGTCCTCACCCAAGGTGAGCACATTCATTCTTCCCCTTACAAGCGACAGGAACCCAATCCAACCCGGCTTAAGAAAAAGCAGTGGCCAGGCGTGGTGGCTCATGCCTGTAATCCCAACACTTTGGGAGGCCAAGGTGGGTGGATCACCTGAGGTCAGGAGTTCGGGACCAGCCTGGCCAACATGGTGAAACCCTGGCTCTACTAAAAATACCAAAAAAAATAGCCTGGTCTGGTGGCATGTGCCTGTAATCCCAGCTACTAGGGAGGCTGAAGCAGTAGAATTACTTGAACCCAGAAGGTGGAGGTTGTAGTGAGCCAAGATTGTGCCACTGCACTCCAGCCTGGGCAACAAGAGTAAAAGTCTATGAAAGGAAAAGAAAAGAAAGGAAAGGAAAAGAAAAAAAAAGAAAGAAAGAAACAGGGGAGGGGAGGGGAGGGGAGGATGGGGGAGGGTGGGGTGGATTCAGGCCACCCCTGGAGCTCAGCAGCTGGTTTCAGGCCCCCTTTGGTTCAGGCACTGGGAAACTCCTCACTCCCTTCTGCCTCCCTCCCTGTCTCCCTCCTCACCTCTCGGTTTTCCTCCCTGTCTGTGTCTCCCACCTCCTCCTCCTCTCAGGCTTTATTCCCTCCCGCTGCAGATGGATATGACAGGAAGTGCAGCCTGCGGCAAAGACAGAAACCTGGTTTTCTCTGGGGCAGCAAAATGCCAGATGATAAATGACATTCCTCAAATTCCTTTGCAATCAGTGATATGTAAGCAGAAGCATTCTGTAGTACATCTGGGAAGACTGCCTGAAGGGAGCTGACTCTGCTGGAAGAAGTCACTCTCGGGCCTTAACCTACCTCTCCTCCTTCGTGTTGCCTAAAACGTAAGTGCAATGGCTGGAGCTTTGACAGCTACTTTGGGCCATGAGGTGAGACAGAATGTCTCAGTGAGTCACATGAGCCCTGGACTGGCCACCATCAGTGGCCAGTTTATTATTATTAATAATAATAATAAAATATTATTTTTATGTGAAAAATAATAATACATCTTTACCTGTTTCAGTCACTTTTATTTGGAGCTTTCTGTTGTGTGCAGTTAAACCCAACCCCATGAAATGGTGCCACCAGCAGCTCCAGCTTCACCTTCCCAACTCAGAAACCCCGGGGTCAGGACCACTGCTCTTCCTACTTCACACCAAGATGTCAGGCAAGGAGAAACTCTGAACTGCACGGCTGGGCCACAACCAGAGGAATGGCCAAATCATGGCTCAGGCCCGTTCCTGGGCATTTTGTATGACTTGTTGGTTTGCTTTTGAGGAGAGGCAGCTAGCTGGAGTGGAATCCCATGAATGGTGGGAGAGGAGAATTTTCCAAGAGAAGCAGGTGGGATGGACACAGGAATTAATGGGTGCCCACGGCAGCCGGCACGTGGCAAACCCATTTGTGGGGCACCCAGGCCAGGAGCTCTGCCCCGCTCGGCAGTGTCTCGGTCCCCGGAGGGCTTCCCTGGCCACCAGAGCTCCCCGGGTGCATCTCACCTCTCCCCAGGAGGTCCATCAGGAGGCCACCATGTAGGGGTCAGGAGGACAAAGGTGTGGAGGACTCCAAGGTCAACCCCAGGAAGCACGTCTCAAGCCAGCACTGCCAATTGCTTGCAGGAGGCCAGTCAAACAGACCTGGGGTCAAAGCCCGCCTCAGCCACTTCAGCTGTGTGGCCAGGGGCGAGCTGCTTTACCTCTCTGAGCCAGCACGCCGGTTCCCTCGCTTCCGCCTCTAGGTCTGTCTGTCTCCCAGCTCCCCACACACCTGGAATTCCCTCTTCTTACTCTCCTGTCGTCCACTCTCCCCAAAAAGGCCCACCTTGACAGCTCTAACCACTCCCAGCCTGAGACCTAACCTAGTGACACACTGACCCCTGGGATGTGTTGACACTCACCTTGATTCCAAAGCAATCCACGTGGCCTAGGAAACAATTACACCTTCAGATTTTCCAAATGAGGCTGGGTGCAGTGGCTCACGCCTGTAATCCCAGCACTTTGGGACGCCAAGGCAGGCGGATCATGAGGTCAGGAGATCAAGACCATCCTGGCCAACATGGTGAAACCCCGTCTCTACTAAAAATACAAAAATTAGCCGGGTGTGGTGGCGAGTGCCTGTAATCTCAGCTACTTGGGAGGCTGAGGTAGGAGAATCTCTTGAACCCAGGAGGCGGAGGTTATATCGAGCTGAGATCATGCCACTGCACTCCAGCCTGCAGGACAGAGGGAGACTGCGTCTTAAAAAAAAAAAAAAGAAAGAAAAAGAAATCAGCCAGATATGGTGGCAGATGCCCGTAATCCCAGCTATGCAGAAGGCTGACGCAAGAGAATTGCTTGAAGCCGAGAGGCAAAATTTGCAGTGAGCTGAGATCACACCACTGCACTCCAGCCTGAGCATGGAGCAAGACTCTGTCTTAAAAAAAAAAAAAAAAAAAAAAAAAAAAGAAAGAAGGAAAAAAGAAAGTAGAGGTCAGTGTACTTGTTGGAAAAGAGGGAAAGATAGAGGGAACGAAGGGTAGAGAAGGAAGAGAGGGAGGCCCCCACTTCCTTGCTGAAACGGACAGATGCGCAAAATCCTGCTGGAACCCGGAGGGAACCCGTACCGCTGCCCGGAGGGGATGGGGAAGCCACCAGTGAGACCAAGCTGAGGCTTGAAGTACCAGGAACTCTCTAGAATTTCTGGACCTCCACTGGGCAGAGAAGCAAGGGAAAGCCTGTTCAGGCGGAAGGCATGAGGCATGGAGAAAACACAGCACGCCTGGGCTGTCATGCAGGCCTGCCCTGTACAACCCCGAGGAGGCTTTTTGGAGAACAGAGGGGACAGGGGAGGGATGAGGACTTGGAAAGGACTTCACGAGCTGGGCCAAGGCGTCGGGACTTTCTCCCATTGATTTCAGGTAGATGCTCACTAAGTCTTGATTGAAGGAATGACTTGGTCAATTGTTGAACCCAACTCGGAGGAGGGGACCCCAAGTCCTGCCTCTGGAGGAGTAGGAGCCCTTGGACGCCATCCCCAGCCAGGCTCCCAAGCATCGGCTCCTCCCCCTCCCACGGACGCCAGCCTGGATGTTTTTCTCTGTGCTTGATGAAGTTAAAATAAGCCCTCCCTGGGGTGAATCGCAGGCGTTCAAATTGGATTGGCACACAGACATCGAGCAGTTGGTGGCAGGAGCCAGGGGACCAGAGAGCAGGTTTTCGCTGGAGGGGACATAAGCTTTATTTCCCTCTTGGTTGCTGACGAGGAAGCAGCTGTCCTTGCCTGATGATTTTTACCTCGAGTCACAGCCGCTGCCACCGAGCCCCACCTGCGCCCGCCTGCCTGCCAGGGCCAGGTGAGAGCCCACCGCCCCGGCCCGGCTCTGCGGCAAGCCTCGGGCTCCACCTACCGCCACTTCCACTCAGGATCCAGAAGCAGCCCCGGCCTCAGGCCCAGGCCCTTCCACACCACGGGGTGCTCACTGTCTGTGAGAGAGACACCCCAGCAGCCTTAAGAATACTTGAGACCAAAAAAAAAGAAAAAAAAAGGGAAAGAAAAAAATGATCAATTCCCCTGCTCTAACCCAAAAGCTAATTCCTTCTTTTGTTTTAGTTCAGACTTTAAATTTGATAAAATTAAATGTGAATATCTCTTTACCATTAACCAAGAACTTCCAACTCTGTCATGTCGTTCTACCCTTGAAAAGCCCAAGAGGTGAGTGTCATTAGCTTCACTTTAATGTTAAGGAACTGATGGGAGGCCAAGGTGGGTGGATCATTTGAGGTCAGGAGTTCAAGACCAGCCTGGCCAACATGACAAAACCCTCTCTCTACTAAAAATACAAAAATTGGCCGTGTGCAGTAGCATGTGCCTGTAATCCCTAGCTACTTGGGAGGCTGAGGCAGGAGAATCGCTTGAGCCTGGGAGATGGATGTTGCAGTGAGCCAGGATCGCACCACTGCACTCCAGCCTGGGCAACAGAGTGAGACTCTGACTCAAAAAATAAAATAAAAATAAAGTGGAGGGAACAGAGACTCACAAGAGAAGTGGCTTGGCTTAAATCACACAATAAGATAGTGGGAGAAATGGGATTTGAACCCCAGTTTGTCTGACTCCAAATCTTGTGCACCATTCACTGTATTTTTAAGTCTTTGTCCATGTATCAGTTAGGAATGCTGTCAGCTCCAAGTAATAACAGTGTGTTAAATAAATGGGGGCTTCTTTTCCTCACATACAAAAAAAAAAAGGTCGTACATGGGTCTCCAGATTGGGGAGTAGCTCAGTGATGTCACAGACCCAGAGTCTTTCAATCTTGCTGCTCCACTGTCCTTTTTACCATACTTTCTGCCTCATGGAGACAGAAAGGCTACTGTAGCTCCAGCCATGTCACATGCATTCAAAGCAGAAGGAAGAGGGAAAGAAGATGGTGAAAACTGTGACAATCTCTCTCTCTCTCTCTTTTCCTGAGACAGAGTCTTCCTCTGTCACCCAGGCTGAAGTGCAGTAGTGCCATCATGGCTCACTGCAGCCTCCATCTCCTAGGCTCAAGCAATCCTCCCACCTCAACCTCCCAAGTGACTGGGACTACAGACATGTGCTACCTACACCTTGCTAATTTTTTTTTTTTTTTTTTGTAAAAATGGGATCTTGCTATGTTGTTCAGGCTGGTCTCAAACTCCTGGGCTCAAGCAATGCTCATGCCCTGGCCTCCCAAAGTGCTGAGATTACATGATTACAGGCATGAGTTGTTGTGCCTGGCCAGCAACCCCTTTTCACAGGAAAGCAAAATCGTTCCCTAAATTCCCCCAGGAGACTTTGGTTTACATCTCAGTGGTAACATGACTACCCACAACTGCAAGGGAGGCTAAAAAGCAAGCATTTCTGTACAAAGAAGAAGGGCAGTGAGAACAAACGCCGGACGTCACCAACAGTATCTGCCAGTCTACGTAAAGTTGTACTTAGTTGCAATTATACCACACATAATTTTTGCATTCTACTTTTTTCTTTCACTTTTAGATCATTTGCAGTTTCCTTATCACTATGTCGTTTCTAAATTCTCCCCATGAACGGCTTAGTATTTCTTCAAGTGGATGAGGTCTGACATATTTGTTGGATATTGATGTTGCTTCCAATTTCTAAAATAGTATAATGTTATGATGAATATCTTCATGAAGCAAGCATTTTCCATGGAACATAATTACTTGGGTTGAGCATTTTAATGTCTGTTGGTGCTCCTGTTTTTTTGAGACGGAGTCTCACTCTGTTGCCAGGCTGGAGTGCAGTGGTGCGATCTCGGTTCACCACAACCTCCACTTCCTGGGTTCAAGCAATTCTCCTGCCTCAGCCTCCCGAGTAGCTGGGATTACAGGCATGCACCACCACACCCAACTCATTTTTGTATTTTTAGTAGAGACAAGATTTCACCATCTTGGCCAGAATGGCCTC
Source organism: Cebus imitator (assembly GCF_001604975.1). Classification (NCBI taxonomy): domain Eukaryota; kingdom Metazoa; phylum Chordata; class Mammalia; order Primates; family Cebidae; genus Cebus; species Cebus imitator. The sequence continues at coordinate 1,908,180 of NW_016107521.1, read as the reverse complement.
AACCTCTTGACCTCGTGATCCGCCCACCTTGGCCTCCCAAAGTGCTGGGATTACAGGCGAGAGCCACTGTGCCCGGCCTGTTGGCACTCCTAATATGGTACATTCTTGATTCCTAAGAGGGTTGTGCTATTTCCCACCTAACTGTACTTCAGTGCATTGAGTTCACCACAACTGTGCCAGCACAGAGTTTTATGATTTCAAAAAGGTTTTCGCCAAATTCGTATAGTAAAATATTACCATCCTATGATAATTTATTTTAGGAAGAAGGAGGGGAATCAGTGGAAGATATATTGGTGTTCCATGTGCTATTATTTCAGCTTTTCTCTGGGTTTGATAATTTTCAAATTAAAAATTGGGAGAAGAACTTGGAGCATTTTCCAGTTTCCTGGGCCAGCAAAACGTGGGCAGGACATGGTTCAATAAGATGCTCTTGTTTTTATTCCTGAAATGAAAACGAAGGAAGAACGTTTTTCCCCCTGTATTTTTCACTTCGTACTTGTGTTTCATGTTGTACTTTTTTACTATATTTTTGTATTGGTGAAGTATTTGTTCACGTCTTTATTTGGTGAAATATTTGTTATCTGGAGTAAGAGACTCATTTTATAGGAATGGCCCTGCTGAGACTAGCATAAACTCTGGGCATTTTACAACTCAGCTCCTTCATTTGATTGCTTCCTGCTAGAAAGGTGGGGTAGGTAGCCAGGCGCAGTGGTGGCACCTATAGTCCCAGCTACTCAGAGGCTAAGGCAGGAGAATCGCTTGAACCAGGGAGGCGGAGGTTGCAGTGAGCCGAGATCGCGCCACTGCACTTCAGCCTAGGTGACAGAGGGAGACTCCATCTCAAAAAAAAAAAAAAAGAAAGAAAAAGAAAGGTGGAGTAGGGAACAGCATCCCAAGTCACAGATGACAGATGAAAGAACTGGAACTTGGCTGGGCGCGGTGGCTCACACCTGTAATCCCAGCACTTTGGGAGGCCAAGGCGGGCAGATCATGAGGTCAAGAGATCGAGACCATTCTGGCCAACACGGTGAAACCCCATCTCTACTAAAAAAATACAGAAATTAGCTGGGTATGGTGGCACATGTCTGTAGTCCCAGCTATGGCTGAGGCAGGAGAATTGCTTG